>NC_088401.1:91921552-92126552 GCF_034236695.1 Oncorhynchus nerka
CCTCGTCCACCAGCTGCTGCTCACCCTCATCCACCAGCTGCTGCTCCACGGACAACTCACTTTCTAAACACTGCAAAATCACAGGGTCCTCCGGCCGCGGTTCAAGCACTGATTCGGGCTGCTGTCTCTCAGTTGAAAACCGGCTAAATTGCATAGCATTCGTCCATTCCATAGTACCGAACTTAAGTGCATATACAGACTTCAAATGTCGATCTAGCCGCACTATATTCTGTTTACAACAAAGTCCACAGTCGCGTATTGGTCTGCTTCTCATAGCTTCTCTCTCCTGCCTTCCTCCGTGTCTCTTTGTTTGCTCCACCAAACACCTAACCCTAACCAGGGCTCAATGAGCCCCAGCTGTGGGCCAATATGGGACTAATTGGACGGGGAAGGAGAATTTGACCATAAAGCTCACCTCGTTGTCTCTTTACTCGTGAAAGGACATTTGGCTCAATGGGTAGCGCACTTGCCTGAGAATTAGCCGGTAAGTGTTCGAGACCCGCCAGGGTCATCTCCATTTTTTCCCACAGCTCTAAGCCCCAGCTGTGGGCCCCAGCAGTGGGCCAATATGGGACTAATTGGACGGGGAAGGAGAATTTGACCATAAAGCTCACCTCGTTGTCTCTTTACTTGTGAAAGGTTGTGTGGCTTAATGGGTAGCGCACTTGACTCACAATCGGATGGTCAGTGTTTGAGACCCGCCTGGGTAATCAATTTCGGTTTCCACAGGGGCCCCATAGGGCCATAGGCCCATAGGCCAGAAAGCCACTGGCCTGGCCTGGTACCTACATATCCCTAGCCAGGTTACATGTCTTTATCTGGGCATCAGAGGACACAAACAGGCCTCAAGGCCTTATTTGACCTAACCGGGTTACAAGACTTTATCTGAGCATCAGAGGACACAAACAGGCATAAAAGTCAAAACTCTCTCTCATGGGATGAAGGGACAGACAGGCCTAAAGACCTTATAGCCCTACCCGGGTTACATGCCTTCATATGGGTATGAGAGGACACACACAGCTTGCCCACTCTCTCTCTGGGCCTATGGACTCTGGACTTACCCACAAGGTAATAGCTGGGATAGAGCACCTGCCCAGGACAAGGCTCAATATCCTCCCACCACCAAGCTGAGAAACATGGATCATAAGTTAAGACAAATCGGGCGCCGAAGGGCTGGTCAAACCCACTAAATCGGTCGCCGGCGGAAAATGTCCAAAGTACCATGGTTCCGAAGGGCTCACATCCCTCAAAAGTGTCCATTACTCATTTTCTATTCGGGCTGAGCAGTTTGACACCACCCCCGTCTCTCTAGGACATGGAAGTCTTCTTGTCAAAAACCAGGTTTATGATTTCGCGCCGGTACCTGTCTGGTCGACCCGCCACTGAGTGTGTCACAACGGGCAGGCCAATTTTGTGACATAAGCCCGGAACCTCACAGGGCTTTTGTGTGCCCCGCCATTGGGGCTCAAATTCAGGACACCAAAACGTGAATAAATCAAAAAGTACACCTCCAATCTGGATGGGTTTTTTTTTTGCACGAAAGGGCACATATAGACGAGCATTTCCATTTAATTAAAACCGTTTTTGTATAAAACTTTTTAATAGGAAATCGTGTTTTAAGTTTTGGGAAAAAAGTGCATGTTACAGGGCACATAGGTGCCTGTGGATGCTAAATGTTCTTTACATGCTCTACTTGTTGCCCATCACGAGAGAGGGTATGAGACGAAATTTGGGACCTCTAGCCCCTCGGGAAGTATTTTTAATCATTTTTTGAAAATTACAGAAATTGGTCGAAAAAATGACAAGAGACAAGAGTCCACTTTTCACAGCCGTGCACCTGGTGATTGAAAATATGCACCTGGTAACCTAAAAATAAAAACATGGTCCTAAATGCACTTACCGGTGTTCCAGATATTCATGCCCGCTATGGGAGCACCCTACTACGGCCCTCTATCCATGGGGGCCCTTATACATCCGTGCACCTGGTGATTGAAAACATGCACCTGGTAACCTAAAAATAAAAACATGGTCCTAAATGCATTTACCGGTACTCCGAATATGCATGCCCACTCTGTGAACACCCTACTACGGCCATCTATCCATGGGCGCCCGTCCTGAGTGCTTTATGGACAGTTTAAAATATTCTGTTGGATGCGGATTAGGATATACCTCTGTGCAACTGGTGATTGAAAATAGGCACCTGGGAACCCAAATATTAAAATATGGTTCTAAATACATTTACCAGGCATTATAATATTAAATACCACTTTGGAGCCCCACTACTGGGGAAAATTCACTAGAGGTAGCCAAAGGTACATCTATGGAGGATTCTAAAATAAGTCCAAACTTTTCTAAAATTGCACTGTTTCATGTGTAACTGGTGATTGGAAATATTGAAAATATTGAAAACTCCTCCGGGACCCCTCACCAAGCAAGAAGACAGGAGGATATGGATAGACCGGACTCCTCCGGGACCCCTCTCATACACCAAGCAAGAAGACAGGAGGATATGGATAGACCGGACTCCTCCGGGACCCCTCTCATACACCAAGCAAGAAGACAGGAGGATATGGATAGACCGGACTCCTCCGGGACCCCTCTCATACACCAAGCAAGAAGACAGGAGGATATGGATTGACCGGACTCCTCCGGGACCCCTCTCATACACCAAGCAAGAAGACAGGAGGATATGGATAGACCGGACTCCTCCGGGACCCCCTCTCATACACCAAGCAAGAAGACAGGAGGATATGGATAGACCGGACTCCTCCGGGACCCCTCTCATACACCAAGCAAGAAGACAGGAGGATATGGATAGACCGGACTCCTCCGGGACCCCTCTCATACACCAAGCAAGAAGACAGGAGGATATGGATAGACCGGACTCCTTCAGGACCTCGGGGTTCTGTTGGCAGACCATTCGGCACAACCCTCCCAGCCCCATACAAACAGGAGACTCACGTACCGCGCTGGACGACTATCTACCCCAGATTAGAGCTGGATTGGCAGTATGTCCAGTAGCTTGTTTCATCCTAGCGGGTTGGGGCAGCTAAAAGTGGGGCTTTCGGGTCGGGCGCTGCGCCTGGAGGCTCGCATCTGCCGTGTAATCCCTGGGGTGCCCAGATTGTGTCTGGCGGAGAATTGGATCCCACAAATTTTCACTGGGGGACCCCTTACCCCGCAGCACTAAGCCTGGACAACCGATCCACTTTTTCACCTGGACTACGAACAAATTCACTGTCTAGGGAGGATATACCTCTGGAAACGTTACGATCCTAGAAGGGAGTAGCTCCACTGGTCACTATCACCCAAACCACTGAATTACCTACGACTGAGATGGTGGGGATGGACACATGGCAATCAACTTCTACTACTGGCAGACGTACGAAACGAAAACCAGAGAAGATTTGCCTGATCCTAAACCCTCCATACACCTACCGAAACACAGGACGGAACTCCAAGGGCGGATGCATGACAACCGTAGAGGGCTCGCCTTCTGGGTTTTTGTCTGCTCAAACCACTGGTAGTTTAAAGACTAACCACTTGACAGGGACACATGGCAACCAACTGAGGCCCGGACCTGCATAAGGTACGCCACTCGACGGTTTTGCCTGATCCTACGCCGAGTATACCCATACAGACCAGCTGGATTCGACTAGACATGGGCTGATTCAGAGTTACGATCCTGGAAGGGAATAACTCCTAATTACACACATGATCGAAAACATCCAGGACCTAAAGACTGACGAACACGGAAGTAAATACATAGACAACATGGAGCAAAGAGAAAAGGATTCGATGGGGAGTAAACTCCTAGGTTGCACTATGCTTTCCACATCCGTTGACAAGCGGACCTAGACATCATGACCGCACCACTCGATATGGACACATGGCAACCAACCGAGGACCGGACCTGCATAAGGTGCGCAACTCAAGGGATTTTGCCTGATCCTACATCGAGTTTACAGACCTACCTAAACTCTACCATTCTAAAAACTATACCTGACCCTAACCCTAACCTTAACCATCCTAAAATCCTTAACCCTCACCCTAACCCTAAACCCTTACCCTAACCCTAACCTAAATATTAAAATACTATACCTTACCCTAACCTTAACCATTCCACCAACTATACCTAACCCTAACCCCTACCCTACGGACAGACGACTTTTTAACCCAACCAATGGGTTAATCTACAAGTGGGCAACCATAGGGCCTACAACTTTGGCCGGCCGCGCCCGTACCCTCCGGCCCACGCGTATATGATGTGGAGTGCACCCCCTCCCTTCCCCCCTGTGGAAGTGGATCAACCGACTCAAAACTAGAAACCTAACCCTAACCCCTAACCCTAACCCTAACCCTAACTCACCTAACACTAAGCCTAACCCTGAGTGGAGTGCACCCCCTCCCTTCCCCCCTCCGGTTTCCACGTGTCAGAGATGGAAGTGGATCAACAGACTCAAAACTAGAAACCTATCCCTAAACCCTAATCCTGATGTTGGCTATAGACAGTCATATCCTGATGTCGGCTATAGACAGTCATATCCTGATGTCTATAGACAGTCATATCCTGATGTCGGCTATAGACAGTCATATCCTGATGTCGGCTATAGACAGTCATATCCTGCTGTTGTCTATATACAGTAAATCTTATGGTTTTCTTCTGTTGAAAGAGAGGAGGATCAAAATGCAGCGTGGTTATCTTTATACATCTTTAATAAAGATGATAAAGAACAATTACATAAACAATAAAGTGAAAAAACTAAACAGCCCTATCTGGTGCAACAAACAGAGACAGGAACAATCACCCACGAAACACTCAAAGAATATGGCTGCCTAAATATGGTTCCCAATCAAAGACAACGATAAACACCTGCCTCTGATTGAGAACCACTCTAGGCAACCATAGACTTTCCTAGATAACTCCACTAACCACAATCCCATAACCTACAAAAAAACCCTAGACAAAACACACCACATTAAAACCCATGTCACACTCTGGCCTGACCAAAATAATAAAGAAAACACAAAATACTAAGGCCAGGGCGTGACAGTAATGTTGTGATGTTGTCTATATACAGTCATATTCTGCTGTCTATATACAGTCATATTCTGCTGTCATATTCTGCTGTTGTGTGTCTATATACAGTCATATTCTGCTGTTGTGTGTCTATATACAGTCATATTCTGCTGTTGACTTTAGACAGTAATGTTTTTGACTCATTAATATTCTGCTGTTATCTTTAGACTCATTAATAGAGCTCTATCCTAACAAGGAGTGATGGGGAGGACAGACCAGAGAGCTACAGCTCTATCCTAACATGGTGTGATTTTTAGGAGAGACCAGAGAGCTACAACTCTCTCCTAACCGGCAGTGATAGGGAGGAAAGACCAGAGAGCTACAGCTTTATTCATGCAAGCAGTGATGGGGAGGAGAGACCAGAAAGCTACAGCTCTATTCATGCATGGAGTGATGGGGAGGACAGACCAGAGAGCCACAACTCTATTCATGCAGGGAATGATATGGAGGAAAGCTCCGAGATCTAATGGAATGACAACAAAGATTTTCAGGAGAATCATAATGACTTCCAGTAAACAATGCTCTTTAGTGACCAGATGGTCTGGTCTGAACATGAAGAAAAAGAGGCTTGGACTGGCATTCAATTCATAGCACAAAGACATTTTCCCTGACGTTCGTGGAGATTGCATTCACGATAAACATTGTGGAGGTCAGCTCAATCGGCTATTACCTTTTAATGTCAAGCACGCTATAACATATTTAACTAACGCAAATCATACTGAATCCTAGAAGAGGCTTGGTCATATTCAGTGGTAAAGTGGTAGATAAACAATGTCATAGAGAGACGGGACAACACTAAACCATAAAACTCATTACCCGTCTATCAGAACCATGGCAGATTCTTAAATGGGTTTGCTCACGTCCTCCTTTTGAAAAAGGTCAAAGGTAACCGAGGAGAAGTAGGGAGGAGAGGAAATGGGGATGAAATTAGAATCTCCTCTCGTGCATCATCATGTTAATTACGTTTACAAAGATGGCATCCCAAAATAAATGTGTAAAGTCAAACGAAATGTAGCTAGACATGAACTCGATAAAAATATTAGCCTATTGTTTTAATAGGTACACTACCGTTCAAATGTTTGGGGTCACTTAGAAATGTCCTTGTTTTTGAAAGAATTTAATAAAATATTGTCCATTAAAATAACATCAAATTGATCAGAAATACAGTGTAGACATTGTTAATGTTGTAAATAACTATTGTAGCTGGTAATGGCAATGTATTATGGAATATCTACATAGACGTACAGAGGCCCATTATCATAAACCATCACTCATCTCTTCCAATATTAGTTGTGTTAGCTAATCCAAGTTTATCATTTTAAAAGGCTAACTGATCATTAGACCTTTTTGCAATTATGTTAGCACAGCTGAAAACTGTTCTTCTTTATACTAGTTGAGTATCTGCAGCATTTGTGGGGTCGACAGGTTCAAAATGGCAAGAAACAAAGAACTTTCTTCTGAAACATTAGTGTTTAGTTTGAGAAACAGATGCCTCACAAGCCCTCAACTGGCAGCATCATTAAATAATACCCCAAAAAACACTAGTCTCAACTTCAAGAGCAAAGAGGCGTCTCCGGGATGCTGACCTTCTAGGCAGAGTTGTAAAGAAAAAGACATATCTCAGACTGGCCAATAAAAATAAAATATTTAGATGGACAAAAGAACACCGACACTGGACAGAGGAACTCTGCCTAGAAGGCCAGCATCCCGGAGTCGCCTCTTCACTGTTGACTTTGAGACTGGTGTTTTGAGAATACTATTTAATGAAGCTGCCAGTTGAGGACTTGTGAGGTGTCTGTTTCTGAAACTAGACACTAATGTACTTGTCCTCTTGCTCAGATGTGCACCAGGGCCTCCCATTCCTCTTTCTATTCTGGATAAAGCCAGTTTGTGCGGTTCTGTGAAGGGAGTAGTACACAGCGTTGTACGACATCTTCAGTTTCTTGGCAATTTCTCGCATGGAATAGCCTTCATTTCTCAGAACAAAAATAGACTGAGTTTTCAGCTGTGCTAAAATAATTGCAACTGTTTTCTAATGATCAACTTGGATTAGCTAACACATCATGACATTGGAACATAGGAGTGTTGGTTGCTGATAATGAGCATCTGTATGCCTATGTAGATATTCCATTACATAGATAAAACATCTACAATATTCATTTACAACATTAACAATGTCTACACTGTATTTCTGATCAATTTGATGTTATTTTTATAGACAAAAACAAGGACATTTCTACATGACCCCAAACTTTTGAACGGTAGTGTACATGCTTTTCTTTTCCAAGTACACAACAGTTGATTCAAAGGGGTTTTTCAAAAACTCTTATGTGAAGGACTCAGCTAGGATACTGATATGCTTCCTTAGCGGGAGGAGGTGAGAACACTCCTCGATTCGCCTACTAACTAATTGAATCTCTCCTCAACCATTTGACCACATTTCTGGGTCAGGGAGGAGAGAGGAGAGGACGTACTTTTGTAAAATTGAGAATCTCCCCATTGCTCCCACTAGAGATCCACTGAGACCTATAACCACACACTTCCGATGGAGTAAACCACTTATACACTAATGATGTTTGTATAATAATGCTCATTACTGTAATGTTGCTGTTGGTCCTGGGTGCCAGTCAGCCTGAGTGTTAAGGCTCTCTGTCCCTACCTCCCCCTCCCTGGGATGTATAACTGTATAACAGTTGTCTCTCTGTAAGACTGAGTTGTAACTGAATTATCAATTTCCACAACAGAAAACTGGTTTCTCATTTCCTCTGTATCTGCTACTCCATGACCTAACATCCTCTAAGTACTGTAGCCAACACACAGCAACTCATTAAGAGGAAATGTCCTTCTAACCACTTGAATCCCAGGCCAGAAGGTTGTGTTGTACTCGGACCAGGTCAGAAGGTTGTGTTGTACCCGGACCAGGTCAGAAGCTAAGTAGGATAAATACCGGCTGAGCAGAACACCATGTCAACAACCTTACTGTGCTGCAAAGTGCAAAAACTGCCAATCTGTTGTAATGTCCTGTTGATATTTAGTTTCCTGACATAAAAACAAGCCAGACAATCAGAATAAAAAAATGTATCTTTGACTGGACAGATTATATTTATATTTTATATTTAATATTTTATGTATTTAATGCATTGCCTGTGTAGAGTAGTTAAGTTAAGTGGAGTACATACAGGGCAACATTGCCTTTGTAGAGTAGTTAAGTTAAGTGGAGTACATACAGGGCAACATTGCCTTTGTAGAGTAGTTAAGTTAAGTGGAGTACATACAGGGCAACATTGCCTTTGTAGAGTAGTTAAGTTAAGTGGAGTACATACAGGGCAACATTGCCTTTGTAGAGTAGTTAAGTTAAGTGGAGTACATACAGGGCAACATTGCCTTTGTAGAGTAGTTAAGTTAAGTGGAGTACATACAGGGCAACATTGCCTTTGTAGAGTAGTTAAGTTAAGTGGAGTACATACAGGGCAACATGCCAAAGACCTACTCATGAGAACACAATATGAGGTTATGTCCCATATCTGATCTGGATGTTTGAGTGTTCTCACCCCTTTGCCAAATGTGGTGCCAGTGAAGAGCTACCAGGAGGTAATGTGGTGCTACCAGGGGTTAATTTGGTGCCAGTAGAGCTACCAGGGGTTAATGTTGTTACAGTGGTGCTACAAGGGGGGTTATGTGGTTGCAGAGGAGCTACCAGGGGTTAATTTGGTGCCAGTAGAGCTACCAGGGGTTAATGTTGTTACAGTGGTGCTACAAGGGGGGTAATGTGGTGCCTGTAGAGTTACCAGGGGGTGATGTGGTGCCAGTAGAGTTACCAGGGGGTGATGTGGTGCCTGTAGAGTTACCAGGGGGTGATGGGGTGATGTCCCAGGGGTGATGTCCAGTAGAGTTACCAGGGGTGATGTGCTGCCAGTAGAGTTACCAGGGGGTGATGTGTTACCTGCCAGTAGAGTTACCAGGGGGTAATGTGGTGCCAGTAGAGTTACCAGGGGTGATGTGCTGCCAGTAGAGTTAATGTGTGCCAGTAGAGTTACCAGGGGGTGATGTGGTGCCAGTAGAGTTACCAGGGGGTGATGTGGTGCCAGTAGAGTTACCAGGGGGTGATGTGGTGCCTGTGATGGTGCCAGAGTTACCAGGGGGTGATGTGGTGTTACCAGTAGAGTTACCAGGGGGTGATGTGCAGTAGAGTTACCAGGGGGTGATGTGGTGCCAGTAGAGTTACCAGGGGGTGATGTGGTGCCAGTAGAGAGTTACCAGAGGGGGTGATGTGCTGCCAGTAGAGTTACCAGGGGTGATGTGGTGCCAGTAGAGTTACCAGGGGGTGATGTGGTGCCAGTAGAGTTACCAGGGGGTGATGTGCTGCCAGTAGAGTTACCAGGGGGTGATGTGGTGCCAGTAGAGTTACCAGGGGGTGATGTGCTGCCAGTAGAGTTACCAGGGGGTGATGTGCTGCCAGTAGAGTTACCAGGGGGTGATGTGGTGCCAGTAGAGTTACCAGGGGGTGATGTGGTGCCAGTAGAGTTACCAGGGGTGATGGGTGCCAGTAGAGTTACCAGGGGTGATGTGGTGCCAGTAGAGTTACCAGGGGGTGATGTGCCAGTAGAGTTACCAGGGGGTAGCCAGTTACCAGGGGGTGATGTGGTGCCAGTAGAGTTACCAGGGGTGATGTGGTGCCAGTAGAGTTACCAGGGGGTGATGTGGTGCCAGTAGAGTTACCAGGGGTGATGTGGTGCCAGTAGAGTTACCAGGGGTGATGTGGTGCCAGTAGAGTTACCAGGGGGTGATGTGGTGCCAGTAGAGTTACCAGGGGTGGTGATGTGGTGCCAGTAGAGTTACCAGGGGGTGATGTGGTGCCAGTAGAGTTACCAGGGGGTGATGTGGTGCCAGTAGAGTTACCAGGGGGTGATGTGGTGCCAGTAGAGTTACCAGGGGGTGATGTGGTGCCAGTAGAGGGGGTGATGTGGTGCCAGTAGAGTTACCAGGGGTGATGTGGTGCCAGTAGAGTTACCAGGGGGTGATGTGGTGCCAGTAGAGTTACCAGGGGTGATGTGGTGCCAGTAGAGTTACCAGGGGTGATGTGCTGCCAGGGGTGATGTGGTGAGTAGAGTTACCAGGGGTGATGTGGTGCCAGTAGAGTTACCAGGGGGTGATGTGGTGCCAGTAGAGTTACCAGGGGTGATGTGGTGCCTGTAGAGTTACCAGGGGTGATGTGGTGCCAGTAGAGTTACCAGGGGGTGATGTGGTGCCAGTAGAGTTACCATGTGGGGTAATGTGGTGCCAGTAGAGTTACCAGGGGGTGATGTGGTGCCAGTAGAGTTACCAGGGGGTGATGTGGTGCCTGTAGAGTTACCAGGGGGTGATGTGGTGCCTGTAGAGTTACCAGGGGGTGATGTGCTGCCAGTAGAGTTACCAGGGGGTGATGTGGTGCCAGTAGAGTTACCAGGGGGTGATGTGGTGCCTGTAGAGTTACCAGGGGGTGATGTGGTGCCTGTAGAGTTACCAGGGGGTGATGTGGTGCCTGTAGAGTTACCAGGGGGTGATGTGGTGGCAGTGGAGCTGAGAACACACCTGATACCTGTTAACTACCATAACTAATGCCTAGGCTTTTTCTGAGTGGGCAGATGCAGTTTCGAGTTTCATGGATGACGTCGGTTCAAGAGACAGACAGACAGACAGACAGAATGAAGAAACGGGTTAATCTGGTTTAAATACATTACCATATGGTGTGAAGAGACTGACTGGCTGACTGGCTGCTTGACAGACTGACTGACTTTCTGACTGGCTGGCTGGCTTCTTTACTGACAGACTGGCTGACTGGATAACTGGCTGCTTGAATGGCTGAATGGCTGACTGGCTGACTGACTGGCTGCTTGACTCGCTAACTGGCTGGCTGCTTGACTGGTTGACTGACTGACTGGTTGACTGACTGGCTGCTTGACTCCCTAACTGGCTGGCTGCTTGACTGGTTGACTGGCTGGCAAAGGGAGGGAGGGGACAACCATAAAGATCTTTACAGTAAATTGATGATGCCCTCACACACTGGACATCTTGTCTTTTCATTCTTCTTCTCTAGAAGTGGGTTTTGCAGGAGATTATTGACAAGGGATTATCTGCTATAATAACAGATGCTGAGGTCATCATCAATTTACTGTAAAGAACTTTATTGATGTTACTGTGTGGTCTCCCTCCCTCCGACAGGCATCATCACTCAACATTATTACAACAAAAACACAGAGAGTCCGAGAAAACGTGTGAGAGCGAAAGAGTGTGTGTGTGTGAGTGAGAGAGAGAGAGAGAGAGAGAGAGAGAGAGAGAGAGAGAGAGAGAGAGAGAGAGGAGTCTGAGTGTATCCCACAGCAGCAGTACTCAGAGGCTGAAGCAGAGCAGCAGGTTCTGGCATCTATCAGGCAATATTCTGCAGGTTACGGTAAGAAACTCTCTGTTTATATGAACAAACCTCTGTATATGGAATGGAATTAAATGAGTTACTTCATATTTACCATTGATTGAGCTGCCCTTCTTGAACAGGGCTCCCTTGTGGTCTGCTGACTTCAATAGGAAACCCTTAAACACAACTTCTTCATCAGCAGCAGGTAAAGTGTCTGAGCAGCGATCAGATCATTGTAGGTCTATTCAAGGCCATAAATGTATCAACATCTAGAGAGCAATGCTTACTGGTTCACACACAGTGTTAGTAAACAGATAGGTTTGTATAAACAGGTGTTCGTGTGGGCTACATGTGTGAGATTAGAAAGGGAAGATGTGTGAGTCTGACCAGGGACAGACAGACAGACAGACACGTCTTGGTATCGTACATAGGTGTGAAGGGCCACAGTTCAGCATTATAGACAGACAGTAAAAGTATGTTCAACATTGTTCAACATATGATAGTAAATTGACACGTTGCCGCACTGCTGTATAACCACCAATTAGATATCAACAGGGTTATGCTCTCTGCTGTAAAACCACCAATCAGATATCATCATCTGAACACATCTTTGTTATGCGTCCGTCTGTCCGTCTGTCTTATCCTCCCTTATTCTGCTGAACCTCTCTTTCTCTCTCTCTCTGCCTCTCTTATCCTCCCTTATTCTGCTGAATCTCTCTCTCTCTCTCTCTCTCTCTCGCTCTCTCTCTCTCTCTCTCTCTCTCTCTCTCTCTCTCTCTCTCTCTCTCTCTCTCTGCCTCTCTTATCCTCCCTTATTCTGCTGAACCTCTCTTTCTCTCTCTGCCTCTCTTATCCTCCCTTATTCTGCTGAACCTCTCTTATCCTCCCTTATTCTGCTGAACCTCTCTTTCTCTCTCTCTGCCTCTCTTATCCTCCCTTATTCTGCTGAACCTCTCTTTCTCTCTCTCTCTGCCTCTCTTATCCTCCCTTATTCTGCTGAACCTCTCTTTCTCTCTCTCTCTCTGCCTCTCTTATCCTTCCTTATTCTGCTGAACCTCTCTTTCTCTCTCTCTCTGCCTCTCTTATCCTCCCTTATTCTGCTGAACCTCTCTCTTTCTCTCTCTATCTCTCAGCCTCCCTTATCCTGCTGGACCTCTCAAACTGGACCTCTCTTGAGGAGGAGAAGAACCATCTTCAGTATTGTTTTGAAAATATAAATCCCTTGTACAACCAGGAAAGGTAGGTCATTGTTCAGGCCATAATGTTCCCTACATAATGATACAAAGCATGACATGTTCTCCTTGAAATTGAGATAAGTTATTCACAAAGGGGAAAATACACAGGGAGAGAAGATGTGTATTGGGTATGGTCTGCCAAATGCTAGGCATTTGGAATTGGTCTGGTCTTTCATCAGCACACGTCCATACACTAGAGAGCAGAACCCTGCTGATATCTGATTGGTGGTTTTACAGCAGAGAGCAAAACTCTGTTATCAGAGAGCTGGAGCTGAACTCAGACCTTAGAGTGGCAATCAGCAGTTGCTGCATCCATTTTTGGACATATAAATGAATGATACTGTATATTCCCTTTGATTCTTGAAGAATATAACTTATAAGTGCCTCATGAGCTTAGTTCTACAATCGTACCTCATCAGAACCCAAAATATTAGCTTGTTTTACTCCAATGTTTATAAACAAAAGCAAATGTAAACAAATCTATATAGCCTCAAGATATTGTTAAACCTGTACTGTTGATATCATGGTCAGTCCTTGGGACCAGTGTTCTGGCCTCCAGCTAACATTGTAGTTAAACTACCAGAAGGACCAGTGGTCCGGAGTACAGCTAACATTGTAGTTAAACTACCAGGAGGACCAGTGGTCTGGCCTCCAGCTAACATTGTAGTTAAACTACCAGGAGGACCAGTGTTCTGGACTACAGCTAACATTGTAGTTAAACTACCAGGAGGACCAGTGGTCTGGCCTCCAGCTAACATCGTAGTTAAACTACCAGGAGGACCAGTGTTCTGGACTACAGCTAACATTGTAGTTAAACTACCAGGAGGACCAGTGGTCTGGCCTCCAGATAACATCATAGTTAAACTACCAGGAGGACCAGTGTTCTGGACTACAGCTAACATTGTAGTTAAACTACCAGGAGGACCCGTGTTCTGGACTACAGCTAACATTGTAGTTTATCTACCATGAGGACCAGTGTTCTGGACTACAGCTAACATTGTATTTAAACTACCAGTGTTCTGGACTACAGCTAAAATTGTGGTTAAACTACCAGGAGGACCAGTGTTCTGGACTACAGCTAACATTGTAGTTTATCTACCATGAGGACCAGTGTTCTGGACTACAGCTAACACTGTAGTTAAACTACAAGGAGGACCAGTGGTCTGGCCTCAAGCTAACATCGTAGTTAAACTTCCAGGAGGACCAGTGTTCTTGACTACAGCTAACATTGTAGTTCAACTACCAGTGTTCTGGACTACAGCTAACATTGTAGTTAAACTACCAGGAGGACCAGTGTTCTGGACTACAGCTAACATTGTAGTTAAACTACCAGGAGGACCAGTGGTCTGGACTACAGCTAACATTGTATTTAAACTACCAGGAAGACCAGTGTTCTGGACTACAGCTAACATTGTATTTAAACTACCAGTGTTCTGGACTACAGCTAAGATTGTAGTTAAACTACCAGGAGGACCAGTGTTCTGGACTACAGCTAACATTGTAATTAAACTACCAGGAGGACCAGTGTTCTGGCTTACAGCTAACATTGTATTTCAACTACCATGAGGACCAGTGTTCTGGACTACAGCTAACACTGTAGTTAACCTACCAAAGGACCAGTGGTCTGGCCTCAAGCTAAACATCATAGTTAAACTTCCAGGAGGACCAGATTTCTTGACTACAGCTAACAAAGTAGTTAAACTACCAGTGTTCTGGACTACAGCTAACATTGTAGTTAAACTACCAGGAGGACGAGTGTTCTGGCCTACAGCTAACATTGTAGTTAAACTACCAGGAGGACCAGTGTTCTGGCCTACAGCTAACATTGTAGTTAAACTACCAGAAGAACCAGTGTTCTGGATGACAGACAACATTGTAGTTAAACTACCAGGGGGACCAGTGTTCTGGCCTCCAGCTAACATTGTAGTTAAACTACCAGGAGGACCAGTGGTCTGGAGTACAGCTAACATTGTAGTTAAACTACCAGGAGGACCAGTGTTCTGGACTACAGCTAACATTGTAGTTTATCTACCATGAGGACCAGTGTTCTGGACTACAGCTAACATTGTAGTTAAACTACCAGGAGCACCAGTGGTCTGGCCTCCAGCTAACATTGTAGTTAAACTACCAGTGTTCTGGACTACAGCTAACATTGTAGTTAAACTACCAGGAGGACCAGTGTTCTGGCCTACAGCTAACATTGTAGTTAAACTACCAGGAGGACCAGTGGTCTGGCCTCCAGCTAACATCGTACTTAAACTACCAGGAGGACCAGTGTTCTGGACTACAGCTAACATTGTAGTTATACTACCAGTGTTCTGGCCTACAGCTAACATTGTAGTTAAGCTACCAGGAGGACCAGTGGTCGGTCTGCCCTCCAGCTAACATCGTAGTTAAACTACCAGGAGGACCAGTGTTCTGGACTACAGCTAACATTGTAGTTGACCAGGACTACCAGTGTTCTGGCCTACAGCTAACATTGTAGTTGAACTACCAGGAGGACCAGTGTTCTGGACTACAGCTAACATTGTAGTTAAACTACCAGGAGGACCAGTGTTCTGGACTACAGCTAACATTGTAGTTAAACTACCAGGAGGACCAGTGTTCTGGCTTACAGCTAACATTGTATTTAAACTACCAGGAGGACCAGTGGTCGGTCTGGCCTCTAGCTAACACCGTAGGTAAACTACCAGGAGGACCAGTGTTCTGGACTACAGCTAACATTGTAGTTAAACTACCAGGAGGACCAGTGTTCTGGCCTACAGCTAACATTGTAGTTAAACTACCAGGAGGACCAGTGTTCTGGCCTACAGCTAACATTGTAGTTAAGCTACCAGGAGGACCAGTGGTCGGTCTGCCCTCCAGCTAACATCGTAGTTAAACTACCAGGAGGACCAGTGTTCTGGACTACAGCTAACATTGTAGTTGAACTACCAGTGTTCTGGCCTACAGCTAACATTGTAGTTAAATTACCAGGAGGACCAGTGTTCTGGCCTACAGCTAACATTGTAGTTGAACTACCAGGGGGACCAGTGTTCTGGACTACAGCTAACATTGTAATTAAACTACCGGGAGGACCAGTGTTCTGGACTACAGCTAACATTGTAGTTAAACTACCAGGAGGACCAGTGTTCTGGCTTACAGCTAACATTGTATTTAAACTACCAGGAGGACCAGTGGTCGGTCTGGCCTCTAGCTAACACCGTAGTTAAACTACCAGGAGGACCAGTGTTCTGCACTACAGCTAATATTGTAGTTGAACTACCAGTGTTCTGGCCTACAGCTAACATTGTAGTTAAACTACCAGGAGGACCAGTGTTCTGGACTACAGCTAACATTGTAGTTTATCTACCATGAGGACCAGTGTTCTGGACTACAGCTAACACTGTAGTTAAACTACCAGGAGGACCAGTGGTCTGGCCTCAAGCTAAACATCGTAGTTAAACTTCCAGGAGGACCAGATTTCTTGACTACAGCTAACAAAGGAGTTAAACTACCAGTGTTCTGGACTACAGCTAACATTGTAGTTAAAGTACCAGGAGGACGAGTGTTCTGGCCTACAGCTAACATTGTAGTTAAACTACCAGGAGGACCAGTGTTCTGGCCTACAGCTAACATTGTAGTTAAACTACCAGGAGGACCAGTGGTCTGGCCTCAAGCTAACACCGTAGTTAAACTTCCAGGAGGACCAGTGTTCTTGAATACAGCTAACATTGTAGTTAAACTACCAGAAGGACTACAGCTAACATTGTGTTCTGACCAGTGGTCTGGCCTCAGCTAACACCGTAGTTAAACTTCCAGGAGGACCAGTGTTCTTGAATACAGCTAACATTGTAGTTAAACTACCAGTGTTCTGGACTACAGCTAACATTGTAGTTAAACTACCAGGAGGACCAGTGTTCTGGCCTACAGCTAACATTGTAGTTAAACTACCAGGAGGACCAGTGGTCTGGCCTCCAGCTAACATCGTAGTTAAACTACCAGGAGGACCAGTGTTCTGGACTACAGCTAACATTGTAGTTAAACTACCAGGAGGACCAGTGTTCTGGACTACAGCTAACATTGTAGTTAAACTACCAGGAAGACCAGTGTTCTGGACTACAGCTAACATTGTAGTTAAACTACCAGGAGGACCAGTGTTCTGGCCTACAGCTAACATTGTAGTTAAACTACCAGGAGGACCAGTGTTCTGGACTACAGCTAACATTGTAGTTAAACTACCAGGAAGACCAGTGTTCTGGACTACAGCTAACATTGTAGTTAAACTACCAGGAGGACCAGTGTTCTGGCCTACAGCTAACATTGTAGTTAAACGACCAGTGTTCTGGACTACAGCTAACATTGTAGTTAAACTACCAGGAGGACCAGTGTTCTGGCCTACAGCTAACATTGTAGTTGAACTACCAGTGTTCTGGCCTACAGCTAACATTGTAGTTAAATTACCAGGAGGACCAGTGTTCTGGCCTACAGCTAACATTGTAGATAAATTACCAGGAGGACCAGTGTTCTGGCCTACAGCTAACATTGTAGTTAAACTACCAGGAGGACCAGTGTTCTGGACTACAGCTAACATTGTAGTTAAACTGCCAGGAGGACCAGTGGTCTGGCCTCCAGCTAACATCGTAGTTAAACTACCAGGAAGACCAGTGTTCTGGACTACAGCTAACATTGTAGGTAAACTACCAGTGTTCTGGACTACAGCTAACATTGTAGTTAAACTACCAGGAGGTCCAGTGGTCTGGCCTCCAGCTAACATCGTAGTTAAACTACCAGGAGGTCCAGTGTTCTGGACTACAGCTAACATTGTAGGTAAACTACCAGGAGGACCAGTGTTCTGGACTACAGCTAACATTGTAGTTAAACTACCAGGAGGACCAGTGTTCTGGCCTACAGCTAACATTGTAGTTAAACTACCAGGAGGACCAGTGTTCTGGCCTACAGCTAACATTGTAGTTAAGCTACCAGGAGGACCAGTGGTCGGTCTGCCCTCCAGCTAACATCGTAGTTAAACTACCAGGAGGACCAGTGTTCTGGACTACAGCTAACATTGTAGTTGAACTACCAGTGTTCTGGCCTACAGCTAACATTGTAGTTAAATTACCAGGAGGACCAGTGTTCTTGACTACAGCTAACATTGTAGTTAAACTACCAGGAGGACCAGTGTTCTGGACTACAGCTAACATTGTAGTTAAACTACCAGGAGGACCAGTGTTCTGGCTTACAGCTAACATTGTATTTAAACTACCAGGAGGACCAGTGGTCGGTCTGGCCTCTAGCTAACACCGTAGTTAAACTACCAGGAGGACCAGTGTTCTGCACTACAGCTAACATTGTAGTTAAACTACCAGTGTTCTGGACTACAGCTAACATTGTAGTTAAACTACCAGGAGGACCAGTGTTCTGGACTACAGCTAACATTGTAGTTTATCTACCATGAGGACCAGCGTTCTGGACTACAGCTAACACTGTAGTTAAACTACCAGGAGGACCAGTGGTCTGGCCTCAAGCTAAACATCGTAGTTAAACTTCCAGGAGGACCAGATTTCTTGACTACAGCTAACAAAGTAGTTAAACTACCAGTGTTCTGGACTACAGCTAACATTGTAGTTAAACTACCAGGAGGACCAGTGTTCTGGCCTACAGCTAACATTGTAGTTAAACTACCAGGAGGACCAGTGTTCTGGAGTACAGCTAACATTGTAGTTAAACTACCAGGGGGACCAGTGTTCTGGCCTACAGCTAACATTGTAGTTATTAAACTACCAGAAGAACCAGTGTTCTGGATGACAGACAACATTGTAGTTAAACTACCAGGGGGACCAGTATTCTGTCCTCCAGCTAACATTGTAGTTAAACTACCAGGAGGACCAGTGGTCTGGAGTACAGCTAACATTGTAGTTAAACTACCAGGAGGACCAGTGTTCTGGACTACAGCTAACATTGTAGTTTATCTACCATGAGGACCAGTGTTCTGGACTACAGCTAACATTGTAGTTAAACTACCAGGAGGACCAGTGGTCTGGCCTCAAGCTAACACCGTAGTTAAACTTCCAGGAGGACCAGTGTTCTTGAATACAGCTAACATTGTAGTTAAACTACCAGTGTTCTGGACTACAGCTAACATTGTAGTTAAACTACCAGGAGGACCAGTGGTCTGGCCTCATGCTAACACCGTAGTTAAACTTCCAGGAGGACCAGTGTTCTTGAATACAGCTAACATTGTAGTTAAACTACCAGTGTTCTGGACTACAGCTAACATTGTAGTTAAACTACCAGGAGGACCAGTGTTCTGGCCTACAGCTAACATTGTAGTTAAACTACCAGGAGGACCAGTGGTCTGGCCTCCAGCTAACATCGTAGTTAAACTACCAGGAGGTCCAGTGTTCTGGACTACAGCTAACATTGTAGTTAAACTACCAGGAAGACCAGTGTTCTGGACTACAGCTAACATTGTAGTTAAACTACCAGGAGGACCAGTGTTCTGGCCTACAGCTAACATTGTAGTTAAACTACCAGGAGGACCAGTGTTCTGGCCTACAGCTAACATTGTAGTTAAACTACCAGGAGGACCAGTGTTCTGGCCTACAGCTAACATTGTAGTTAAACTACCAGGAGGACCAGTGTTCTGGACTACAGCTAATATTGTAGTTGAACTACCAGTGTTCTGGCCTACAGCTAACATTGTAGTTAAATTACCAGGAGGACCAGTGTTCTGGCCTACAGCTAACATTGTAGATAAATTACCAGGAGGACCAGTGTTCTGGCCTACAGCTAACATTGTAGTTAAACTACCAGGAGGACCAGTGTTCTGGACTACAGCTAACATTGTAGTTAAACTACCAGGAGGACCAGTGGTCTGGCCTACAGCTAACATTGTAGTTAAACTACCAGGAAGACCAGTGTTCTGGACTACAGCTAACATTGTAGTAAACTACCAGGAGGACCAGTGTTCTGGACTACAGCTAACATTGTAGTTAAACTACCAGGAGGACCAGTGTTCTGGACTACAGCTAACATTGTAGTTTAGGACCAGTGTTCTGGATGACAGCTAACATTGTAGTTAAACAACCAGGAGGACCAGTGGTCGGTCTGGCCTCTAGCTAACATCATAGTTAAACTACCAGGAGGACCAGTGTTCTGGACTACAGCTAACATTGTAGGTAAACTACCAGGAGAACCAGTGTTCTGGACTACAGCTAACATTGTAGTTAAACTACCAGGAGGACCAGTGTTCTGGACTACAGCTAACATTGTAGTTAAACTACCAGGAGGACCAATGTTCTGGACTACAGCTAACATTGTAGTTAAACTACCAGGAGGACCAGTGTTCTGCCCTCCAGCTAACATTGTAGTTAAACTACCAGGAGGACCAGTGTTCTGGACTACAGCTAACATTGTAGTTAAACTACCAGGAGGACCAGTGTTCTGGCCTACAGCTAACATTGTAGTTAAACTACCAGGAGGACCAGTGTTCTGGACTACAGCTAACATTGTAGTTAAACTACCAGGAGGACCAGTGTTCTGGACTACAGCTAACATTGTAGTTAAACTACCAGGAGGACCAGTGTTCTGGACTACAGCTAACATTGTAGTTAAACTACCAGGAGGACCAGTGTTCTGGACTTACAGCTAACATTGTATTTAAACTACCAGAAGGACCAGTGGTCTGGTCTGGCCTCCAGCTAACACCGTAGTTAAACTACCAGGAGGACCAGTGTTCTGACTACAGCTAACATTGTAGTTAAACTACCAGTGTTCTGGACTACAGCTAACATTGTAGTTAAACTACCAGGAGGACCAGTGTTCTGGACTACAGCTAACATTGTAGTTAAACTACCATGAGGACCAGTGTTCTGGACTACAGCTAACATTGTAGTTAAACTACCAGGAGGACCAGTGTTCTGGCCTCAAGCAAACATCGTAGTTAAACTTCCAGGAGGACCAGTTTCTTGACTACAGCTAACAAAGTAGTTAAACTACCAGTGTTCTGGACTACAGCTAACATTGTAGTTAAACTACCAGGAGGACCAGTGTTCTGGCCTACAGCTAACATTGTAGTTAAACTACCAGGAGGACCAGTGTTCTGGCCTACAGCTAACATTGTAGTTAAACTACCAGGAGGACCAGTGTTCTGGAGTACAGCTAACATTGTAGTTAAACTACCAGGGGGACCAGTGTTCTGGCCTACAGCTAACATTGTAGTTATTAAACTACCAGAAGAACCAGTGTTCTGGATGACAGACAACATTGTAGTTAAACTACCAGGGGGACCAGTGTTCTGGCCTCCAGCTAACATTGTAGTTAAACTACCAGGAGGACCAGTGTTCTGGACTACAGCTAACATTGTAGTTTATCTACCATGAGGACCAGTGTTCTGGACTACAGCTAACATTGTAGTTAAACTACCAGGAGGACCAGTGGTCTGGCCTCAAGCTAACATTGTAGTTAAACTTCCAGGAGGACCAGTGTTCTTGAATACAGCTAACATTGTAGTTAAACTAGTTAAACACCAGGACCAGTGTTCTGGACTACAGCTAACATTGTAGTTAAACTACCAGGAGGACCAGTGGTCTGGCCTCAGCTAACACCGTAGTTAAACTTCCAGGAGGACCAGTGTTCTTGAATACAGCTAACATTGTAGTTAAACTACCAGTGTTCTGGACTACAGCTAACATTGTAGTTAAACTACCAGGAGGACCAGTGTTCTGGCCTACAGCTAACATTGTAGTTAAACTACCAGGAGGACCAGTGGTCTGGCCTCCAGCTAACATTGTAGTTAAACTACCAGGAGGACCAGTGTTCTGGACTACAGCTAACATTGTAGTTAAACTACCAGGAAGACCAGTGTTCTGGACTACAGCTAACATTGTAGTTAAACTACCAGGAGGACCAGTGTTCTGGCCTACAGCTAACATTGTAGTTAAACTACCAGGAGGGCCAGTGTTCTGCCCTACAGCTAACATTGTAGTTAAACTACCAGGAGGACCAGTGTTCTGGCCTACAGCTAACATTGTAGTTAAGCTACCAGGAGGACCAGTGGTCGGTCTGGCCTCCAGCTAACATCGTAGTTAAACTACCAGGAGGACCAGTGTTCTGGACTACAGCTAATATTGTAGTTGAACTACCAGTGTTCTGGCCTACATCTAACATTGTAGTTAAATTACCAGGAGGACCAGTGTTCTGGCCTACAGCTAACATTGTAGATAAATTACCAGGAGGACCAGTGTTCTGGCCTACAGCTAACATTGTAGTTAAACTACCAGGAGGACCAGTGTTCTGACTACAGCTAACATTACAGCTAACATTGTAGTTAAACTACCAGGAGGACCAGTGGTCTGGCCTCCAGCTAACATCGTAGTTAAACTACCAGGAGGACCAGTGTTCTGGACTACAGCTAACATTGTAGTTAAACTACCAGGAGGACCAGTGTTCTAAACTACAGCTAACATTGTAGTTAAACTACCAGGAGAACCAGTGTTCTTGACTACAGCTAACATTGTAGTTAAACTACCAGTGTTCTGGACTACAGTTAACATTGTAGTTAAACTACCAGGAGGACCAGTGTTCTGGACCTACAGCTAACATTGTAGTTAAACTACCAGGAGGACCAGTGTTCTGGACTTAACATTGTATTTAAACTACCAGTGGTCTGGACTACAGCTAACATTGTAGCTAAAATACCAGGAGGACCAGTGTTCTTGACTACAGCTAACATTGTAGTTAAACTACCAGGAGGACCAGTGGTCTTGGCTACAGCTAACATTGTAGTTAAACTACCAAGAGGACCAGTGTCCTGGACTACAGCTAACATTGTAGTTAAACTACCAGTAGGAACAGTGTTCTGAACTACAGCTAACATTGTAGATAAACTTCCAGTAGGAACAGTGTTCTGGCATCCAGATAACATTGTAGGTAAACTACCAGGAGGACCAGTGTTCTGGACTACAGCTAACATTGTAGTTAAACTACCAGGAGGACCAGTGTTCTGGCCTACAGCTAACATTGTAGTTAAAATACCAGGAGGACCAGTTTTCTGGACTACAGCTAACATCGTAGTTAAACTACCAGGAGGACCAGTAGTCTGGCCTCCAGCTAACATTGTAGTTAAACTACCAGGAGGACCAGTGGTCTGGACTCCAGCTAACATCGTAGTTAAACTACCAGGAGGACCAGTGATCTGGCCTACAGCTAACATTGTAGTTAAACTACCAGGAGGACCAGTGTTCCGCACTCCAGCTAACAGTGTAGTTAAACTACCAGGAGGACCAGTGTTCTGGACTACAGCTAACATTGTAGTTAAACTACCAGGAGGACCAGTAACATTTGGCCTAAACCAGCTAACATCATAGTTAAACTACCAGGAGGACCAGTGTTCTGGACTACAGCTAACATTGTAGGTCAACTACCAGGAGGACCAGTGTTCTTGGCTCCAGCTAACATTGTAGTTAAAATACCAGGAGGAACAGTGTTCTGGACTACAGCTAACATTGTAGTTAAACTACCAGGAGGACCAGTGTTCTGGACCTCAGCTAACATTGTAGTTAAACTTCCAGGAGGACCAGTGTTCTTGACTACAGCTAAAATTGTAGTTATACTACCAGTGTTCTGGACTACAGCTAACATTGTAGTTAAACTACCAGGAGGACCAGTGTTCTGGACTACAGCTAACATTGTAGTTAAACTACCAGGAGGACCAGTGTTCTGGACCAACAGCTAACATTGTAGTTAAACTACCAGGAGGACCAGTGTTCTGGCCTACAGCTAACATTGTAGTTAAACTACCAGGAGGACCAGTGTTCTGGACTACAGCTAACATTGTAGTTAAACTACCAGTAGGAACAGTGTTCTGGACTACAGCTAACATTGTAGTTAAACTACCAGTGTTCTGGCCTACAGCTAACATTTTATTTAAACTACCAGGAGGACCAGTGGTCTGGCCTCCAGCTAACATTGTAGTTAAACTACCAGGAGGACCAGTGTTCTGGCCTACAGCTAACATTGTAGTTAAAATACCAGGAGGACCAGTGTTCTGGACTACAGCTAACATTGTAGTTAAACTACCAGGAGGACCAGTGGTCTGGCCTCCAGCTAACATTGTAGTTAAACTACCAGGAGGACCAGTGTTCCGGACTACAGCTAACATTGTAGGTCAACTACCAGGAGGACCAGTGTTCTTGGCTCCAGCTAACATTGTAGTTAATATACCAGGAGGAACAGTGTTCGGGACTACAGCTAACATTGTAGTTAAACTACCAGGAGGACCAGTGTTCTGGACCTCAGCTAACATTGTAGTTAAACTTCCAGGAGGACCAGTGTTCTTGACTACAGCTAACATCGTAGTTAAACTACCAGTGTTCTGGACTACAGCTAACATTTTAGTTAAACTACCAGGAGGACCAGTGTTCTGGACTACAGCTAACATTGTAGTTAAACTTCCAGGAGGACCAGTGTTCTTGACAACAGCTAACATTGTAGTTAAACTACCAGTGTTCTGGCCTACAGGTAACATTGTAGTTAAACTACCAGGAGGACCAGTGTTCTGGACTCCAGCTAACAGTGTAGTTAAACTACCAGTAGGAACAGTGTTCTGGACTACAGCTAACATTGTAGTTAAACTACCAGTGTTCTGGACTACAGCTAACATTGTAGCTAAACTACCAGGAGGACCAGTGTTCTGGACTACAGTTAACATTGTAGTTAAACTACCAGTAGGACCAGTGTTCTGGCCTCCAGCTAACATTGTAGTTAAAATACCAGGAGGAACAGTTTTCTGGACTACAGCTAACATTGTATTTAAACTACCAGGAGGAGCAGTGGTCTGGCCTCCAGCTAACATCATAGTTAAACTACCAGGAGGACCAGTGGTCTGGCCTCCAGCTAACATTGTAGTTAAACTACCAGAAGGACCAGTGGTCCGGAGTACAGCTAACATTGTAGTTAAACTACCAGGAGGACCAGTGTTCTGGCCTACAGCTAACATTGTAGTTAAACTACCAGGAGGACCAGTGTTCTGGACTACAGCTAACATTGTAGTTAAACTACCAGGAGGACCAGTGTTCTGGACTACAGCTAACATTGTAGTTAAACTACCAGTGTTCTGGACTACAGCTAACATTGTAGTTAAACTACCAGGAGGACCAGTGTTCTGGACTACAGCTAACATTGTAGTTAAACTACCAGGAGGACCAGTGTTCTGGACTACAGCTAACATTGTAGTTAAACTACCAGGAGGACCAGTGTTCTGGACTACAGCTAACATTGTAGGTAAACTACCAGGAGGACCAGTGTTCTGGACTACAGCTAACATTGTATTTAAACTACCAGTGGTCTGGACTACAGCTAACATTGTAGTTAAACTACCAGGAGGACCAGTGTTCTGGACTACAGCTAACATTGTAGTTAAACTACCAGGAGGACCAGTGGTCTGGCCTCCAGCTAACATGTAGTTAAACTACCAGGAGGACCAGTGTTCTGGATTACAGCTAACATTGTAGTTAAACTACCAGGAGGACCAGTGTTCTGGACTACAGCTAACATTGTAGTTAAACTACCAGGAGGACCAGTTAACATTGGTTAAACTACCACGAGGACCAGTGATCTGGACCTCAGCTAACATTGTAGTTAAACTTCCAGGAGGACCAGTGGTCCGGAGTACAGCTAACATTGTAGTTAAACTACCAGGAGGACCAGTGGTCTGGCCTCCAGCTAACATCGTAGTTAAACTACCAGGAGGACCAGTGTTCTGGACTACAGCTAACATTGTAGTTAAACTACCAGGAGGACCAGTGTTCTGGACTACAGCTAACATTGTAGTTAAACTACCAGTGTTCTGGACAACAGCTAACATTGTAGTTAAACTACCAGGAGGACCAGTGTTCTGGACTACAGCTAACATTGTAGTTTATCTACCATGAGGACCAGTGTTCTGGACTACAGCTAACATTGTAGTTAAACTACCAGGAGGACCAGTGGTCTGGCCTCAAGCTAACACCGTAGTTAAACTTCCAGGAGGATCAGTGTTCTTGACTACAGCTAACATTGTAGTTAAACTACCAGTGGTCTGGACTACAGCTAACATTGTAGTTAAACTACCAGGAGGACCAGTGTTCTGGACAACAGCTAGCATTGTAGTTAAACTAGCAGGAGGACCAGTGGTCTGGCCTCCAGCTAACATCATACTTAAACTACCAGGAGGACTAGTGTTCTGGATTACAGCTAACAATGTAGTTAAACTACCAGGAGGACCAGTGTTCTTGACTTCAGCTAACATTGTAGTGAAACTACCAGTGTTCTGGACTACAGTTAACATTGTAGTTAAACTACCAGGAGGACCAGTGTTCTGGACCTCAGCTAACATTGTAGTTAAACTTCCAGGAGGACCAGTGTTCTTGACTACAGCTAACATTGTAGTTATACTACCAGTGTTCTGGACTACAGATAACATTGTAGCTAAACTACCAGGAGGACCAGTGTTCTGGACTACAGTTAACATTGTAGTTAAACTACCAGGAGGACCAGTGTTCTGGACCTCTGCTAACATTGTAGTTAAACTTCCAGGAGGACCAGTGTTCTTGACTACAGCTAACATTGTAGTTATACTACCAGTGTTCTGGACTACAGATAACATTGTAGTTAAAATACCAGGTGGACCAGTGTTCTGGACTACAGTTAACATTGTAGTTAAACTACCAGGAGGACCAGTGTTCTGGCCTACAGCTAACATTGTAGTTAAAATACCAGGAGGACCAGTTTTCTGGACTACAGCTAACATTGTATTTAAACTACCAGGAGGACCAGTGGTCTGGCCTCCAGCTAACATCGTAGTTAAACTACCAGGAGGACCAGTGTTCTGGACTACAGCTAACATTGTAGTTAAACTACCAGTGGTCTGGACTACAGCCAACATTGTAGTTAAACTATCAGGAGGATCAGTGTTCTGGAATACAGTTAACATTGTAGTTAAACTACCAGGAGGACCAGTGTTCTGGCCTACAGCTAACATTGTAGTTAAAATACCTGGAGGACCAGTTTTCTGGACTACAGCTAACATTGTAATTAAACTACCAGGAGGACCAGTGTACTGGCTTCCAGCTAACATCGTAGTTAAACTACCAGGAGGACCAGTGTTCCGGACTACAGCTAACATTGTATTTAAACTACCAGTGTTCTGGCCTACAGCTAACATCGTAGTTAAACTACCAGGAGAACCAGTTTTCTGGACTACAGCTAACATTGTATTTAAACTACCAGGAGGACCAGTGGTCTGGCCTCCAGCTAACATCGTAGTTAAACTACCAGGAGGACCAGTGGTCTGGCCTCCAACTAACATCGTAGTTAAACTACCAGTGTTCTGGACTACAGCTAACATTTTAGTTAAACTACCAGGAGGACCAGTGTTCTGGACTACAGCTAACATTGTAGGTCAACTACCAGGAGGACCAGTGTTCTTGGCTCCAGCTAACATTGTAGTAAAAATACCAGGAGGACCAGTGTTCTTGGCTCCAGCTAACATTGTAGTAAAAATACCAGGAGGAACAGTGTTCTGGACTACAGCTAACATTGTAGTTAAACTACCAGGAGGACCAGTGTTCTGGACCTCAGCTAACATTGTAGTTAAACTTCCAGGAGGACCAGTGTTCCTGACTACAGCTAACATTGTAGTTATACTACCAGTGTTCTGGACTACAGCTAACATTGTAGCTAAACTACCAGGAGGACCAGTGTTCTGGACTACAGTTAACATTGTAGTTAAACTACCAGGAGGACCAGTGTTCTGGCCTACAGCTAACATTGTAGTTAAAATACAAGGAGGACCAGTTTTCTGGCCTCCAGCTAACATCGTAGTTAAACTACCAGTGTTCTGGACTACAGCTAACATTTTAGTTAAACTACCAGGAGGAACAGTGTTCTGGCCTACAGCTAACATTGTAGTTAAACTACCAGGAGGACCAGTGTTCTTGGCTACAGCTAATATTGTAGGTAACCTACCAGGAGGACCAGTGTTCTTGGCTACAGCTAACATTGTAGGTAAACTATCAGGAGGACCAGTGTTCTGGACTACAGCTAACATTGTAGTTAAACTACCAGGAGGACTAGTGTTCTTGGCTACAGCTAACATTGTAGTTAAACGACCAGTGTTCTGGACTACAGCTAACATTGTAGCTAAACTACCAGGAGGACCAGTGTTCTGGACTACAGCTAACATTGTAGTTAAACTACCAGGAGGATCATTGTTCTGGAATACAGTTAACATTGTAGTTAAACTACCAGGAGGACCAGTGTTCTGGACTACAGCTAACATTGTATTTAAACTACCAGTGTCCTGGCCTACAGCTAACATTGTAGTTAAACTACCAGGAGGACCAGTGTTCTGGACTACAGCTAACATTGTAGTTAAACTACCAGGAGGACCAGTGTTCTGGACTACAGCTAACATTGTAGGTCAACTACCAGGAGGACCAGTGTTCTTGGCTACAGCTAAAATTGTAGTTAAACTACCAGTAGGGACAGTGTTCTGGACTACAGCTAACATTGTAGGTAAACTACCAGTGTTCTGGACTACAGCTAACATTGTAGTTAAAATACCAGGAGGACCAGTTTTCTGGACTACAGCTAACATTGTAGTTATACTACCAGGAGGACCAGTGGTCTGGCCTCCAGCTAACATCGTAGTTAAACTACCAGGAGGACCAGTGTTCCGGACTACAGCTAACATTGTAGTTAAACTACCAGGAGGACCAGTGTTCTGGCCTACAGCTAACATTGTAGTTAAAATACAAGGAGGACCAGTTTTCTGGCCTCCAGCTAACATCGTAGTTAAACTATCAGTGTTCTGGACTACAGCTAACATTTTAGTTAAACTACCAGGAGGAACAGTGTTCTGGCCTACAGCTAACATTGTAGTTAAACTACCCGGAGGACCAGTGTTCTTGGCTACAGCTAATATTGTAGGTAACCTACCAGGAGGACCAGTGTTCTTGGCTACAGCTAACATTGTAGGTAAACTATCAGGAGGACCAGTGTTCTGGACTACAGCTAACATTGTAGTTAAACTACCAGGAGGACCTGTGTTTCTTGGCTACAGCTAACATTGTAGTTAAACGACCAGTGTTCTGGACTACAGCTAACATTGTAGCTAAACTACCAGGAGGACCAGTGTTCTGGACTACAGCTAACATTGTAGTTAAACTACCAGGAGGATCATTGTTCTGGAATACAGTTAACATTGTAGTTAAACTACCAGGAGGACCAGTATTCTGGCCTACAGCTAACATTGTAGTTAAAATACCAGGAGGACCAGTTTTCCGGACTACAGCTAACATTGTATTTAAACTACCAGTGTTCTGGCCTACAGCTAACATTGTATTTAAACTACCAGGAGGACCAGTGTTCTGGACTACAGCTAACATTGTAGTTAAACTACCAGGAGGACCAGTGTTCTTGGCTACAGCTAATATTGTAGGTAACCTACCAGGAGGACCAGTGTTCTTGGCTACAGCTAACATTGTAGGTAAACTATCAGGAGGACCAGTGTTCTGGACTACAGCTAACATTGTAGTTAAACTACCAGGAGGACCAGCGTTCTTGGCTACAGCTAACATTGTAGTTAAACGACCAGTGTTCTGGACTACAGCTAACATTGTAGCTAAACTACCAGGAGGACCAGTGTTCTGGACTACAGCTAACATTGTAGTTAAACTACCAGGAGGATCATTGTTCTGGAATACAGTTAACATTGTAGTTAAACTACCAGGAGGACCAGTATTCTGGCCTACAGCTAACATTGTAGTTAAAATACCAGGAGGACCAGTGTTCCGGACTACAGCTAACATTGTATTTAAACTACCAGTATTCTGGCCTACAGCTAACATTGTAGTTAAAATACCAGGAGGACCAGTGTTCTGGCCTACAGCTAACATTGTAGTTAAAATACCAGGAGGACCAGTGTTCCGGACTACAGCTAACATTGTATTTAAACTACCAGGAGGACCAGTGTTCTTGGCTACAGCTAACATTGTAGTTAAACGACCAGTGTTCTGGACTACAGCTAACATTGTAGCTAAACTACCAGGAGGACCAGTGTTCTGGACTACAGCTAACATTGTAGTTAAACTACCAGGAGGATCATTGTTCTGGAATACAGTTAACATTGTAGTTAAAATACCAGGAGGACCAGTGTTCCGGACTACAGCTAACATTGTATTTAAACTACCAGTATTCTGGCCTACAGCTAACATTGTAGTTAAAATACCAGGAGGACCAGTGTTCCGGACTACAGCTAACATTGTATTTAAACTACCAGGAGGACCAGTGGTCTGGCCTCCAGCTAACATCATAGTTAAACTACCAGGAGGACCAGTGTTCTGGACTACAGCTAACATTGTAGTTAAACTACCAGTAGGGACAGTGTTCTGGACTACAGCTAACATTGTAGGTAAACTACCAGTGTTCTGGACTACAGCTAACATTGTAGTTAAAATACCAGGAGGACCAGTTTTCTGGACTACAGCTAACATTGTAGTTATACTACCAGGAGGACCAGTGGTCTGGCCTCCAGCTAACATCGTAGTTAAACTACCAGGAGGACCAGTGTTCCGGACTACAGCTAACATTGTAGTTAAACTACCAGGAGGACCAGTGTTCTTGACTACAGCTAACATTGTAGTTAAACTTCCAGGAGGACCAGTGTTCTTGACTACAGCTAACATTGTAGTTAAACTACCAGGAGGACCAGTGTTCTGGACTACAGCTAACAATGTAGTTAAACTACCAGTGTTCTGGCTTACAGCTAACATTGTAGTTAAACTACCAGGAGGACCAGTGTTCTGGACTACAGCTAACATTGTAGTTAAACTACCAGGAGGACCAGTGTTCTGGACTACAGCTAACATCGTAGTTAAACTACCAGTAGGATCAGTGTTCTGGCCTACGGCTAACATTGTAGTTGAACTACCAGGAGGACCAGTGTTCTGGACTACAGCTAACATTGTAGTTAAATTACCAGTGTTCTGGCCTTCAGCTAACATTGTAGTTAAACTACCAGGAGGACCAGTGTTCTGGACTACAGCTAACATTGTAGTTAAACTACCAGTGTTCTGGCTTACAGCTAACATTGTAGTTAAACTACCAGGAGGACCAGTGTTCTGGACTACAGCTAACATTGTAGTTAAACTACCAGGAGGACCAGTGTTCTGGACTACAGCTAACATCGTAGTTAAACTACCAGTAGGATCAGTGTTCTGGCCTACGGCTAACATTGTAGTTGAACTACCAGGAGGACCAGTGTTCTGGACTACAGCTAACATTGTAGTTAAATTACCAGTGTTCTGGCCTTCAGCTAACATTGTAGTTAAACTACCAGGAGGACCAGTGTTCTGGACTACAGCTAACATCGTAGTTAAACTACCAGTAGGATCAGTGTTCTGGCCTACGGCTAACATTGTAGTTGAACTACCAGGAGGACCAGTGTTCTAGACTACAGCTAACATTGTAGTTAAACTACCAGGAAGACCAGTATTCTGGACAGTGTTCTGTCGTGTATAGTTCATGTAGTGGACAGATGATCATTGATCTCTCAGTACACTTTCTACAAGTTTTTACAATATTTGTCTTATTATCTTATTATGTTATTATTATGTTATTATGTGTTCCCTATGAACCCTCGTCAAAAGACCTGCACTTCAGCTGCACTTTAGCTGCAACGACTTGGGGAATATTTACAGGGGAGAGGAGGGATAATGAATGAGACAGTTGTAAGCTGGTGATGATTAGGTAGCCATGATCGTATGCGGGCCAGTTTGGGAATTTAGCCAGTACACCAGGGTTAACGCCTCTACTCTTACAATAAGTGCCATGGGATCTTTAGTGACCACAGAGAGTCAGGACAACCGCTTAACGTCCCATCCGAAAGACTGCACCCTACACAGGGCAATGTCCCCAATCACTGCCCTAGGATATGTTTCTTTAGACCAGAAATAGTACTTCCTACTTGCCCTTCAACACCACTTCCAGCAGCTTCTGGTCTCCCATCTAGAAACTGGCCCTCCAACACCACTTACATTTACATTTAAGTCATTTAGCAGACGCTCTTATCCAGAGCGACTTACAAATTGGTGCGTTCACCTTATGACATCCAGTGGAACGGCCACTTTACAATAGTGCATCTAAATCTTTTAAGGGGGGGGGGTGAGAAGGATTACTTTATCCTATCCTAGGTATTCCTTAAAGAGGTGGGGTTTCAGGTGTACTTCTGGTCTCTCATCTAGAAATTGGCGCTCCAACACCATTTCTAGCAGCTTCTGGTCTCTCATCTAGAAACTGGCCCTCCAACACCACTCCCAGAAGCTTCTGGTCTCCCATCTAGAAACTGGCCCTCCAACACCACTTGCAGAAGCTTATGGTCTCCCATCTAGAAACTGGCCCTCCAACACCACTTACATTTACATTTAAGTCATTTAGCAGACGCTCTTATCCAGAGCGACTTACAAATTGGTGCGTTCACCTTATGACATCCAGTGGAACGGCACTTTACAATAGTGCATCTAAATCTTTTAAGGGGGGTGAGAAGGATTACTTTATCCTATCCTAGGTATTCCTTAAAGAAGCTTATGGTCTCCCATCTTGAAACTGGCCCTCCAACACCACTTCCAGCAGCTTCTGGTCTCCCATCTAGAGACTGGCCCTCCAACATCACTACCAGCAGCATCTGGTCTCCCATCTAGAAACTGGCCCTCCAACACCACTACCAGCAGAATCTGGTCTCCCATCTAGAGACTGGCCCTCCAACACCACTACCAGCAGAATCTGGTCTCCCATCCAGAGACTGGCCCTCCAACACCACTACCAGCAGAATCTGGTCTCCCATCTAGAAACTGGCCCTCCAACACCACTACCAGCAGAATCTGGTCTCCCATCTAGAGACTGGCCCTCCAACACCACTACCAGCAGAATCTGGTCTCCCATCTAGAGACTGGCCCTCCAACACCACTACCAGCAGCATCTGGTCTCCCATCTAGAGACTGGCCCTCCAACACCACTACCAGCAGCATCTGGTTTCCCATCTAGAGACTGGCCCTCCAACACCACTACCAGCAGCATCTGGTTTCCCATCTAGAGACTGGCCCAACAACACCACTACCAGCAGAATCTGGTCTCCCATCTAGAGACTGGCCCTCCAACACCACTACCAGCAGCATCTGGTTTCCCATCTAGAGACTGGCCCTCCAACACCACTACCAGCAGCATCTGGTCTCCCATCTAGAGACTGGCCCTCCAACACCACTACCATCAGCATCTGGTTTCCCATCTAGAGACTGGCCCTCCAACACCACTACCAGCAGCATCTGGTTTCCCATCTAGAGACTGGCCCAACAACACCACTACCATCAGCATCTGGTTTCCCATCTAGAGACTGGCCCAACAACACCACTACCATCAGCATCTGGTCTCCCATCTAGAGACTGGCCCAACAACACCACTACCATCAGCATCTGGTCTCCCATCAATCATATTTCTCAAATCCTGGAGCCTCTGAGTTCAAATAGACTTTTATTACAGCATAATAAAAGTGGAGCTGGTTCAGTCTTTGTTATACATTTGTCCTCGTTACGTCACACCAACAGTAACTCCTCTTAATGACTCCTCCCCTCTGGCATTTAGCCACCGTTATCTTATTGCCTTGCATTCATTTTAGTTTGGTTTCATATTAGGGCATGGAAATTGTAGAGCCACACCATTAGTTCAAAAATACAGACATGTACTCGCCTTAAGACAGCTTCGTGCATGTAGGACCATAGCAACAGTCCAAATTAGGCCATAACACCGTTACAGGAATAACCAGTCGTGTCCACACCCCCAGACAGGTGCATGTCTAATGGTGTCTAATGACCCAGAGCACATATAGAGTGCACCCATCTTACTAGCTCTTCTGCAATTAATAATTAACATACATGGTCTGGACAATTCTCAATAAGACTGACCAGGACCAAGCCAGCAGTGGGATGTAGGGTGGTATGCTGCTGGGGATAGGGTGCAGATCTAAATACTTGAAACACTTTCACTTCTCTGACCTGCTGGATATTTGCATAACTTCACTTCATACACATATTAGACACACACGTATGGGCGCACACACACACACAAACAGGATGTTTGTCAGTGTCTTATATTTCCCAGCCAGTTAGTGACAAGCTTAACTGTAATCTTAGAGGTGAAATCAATTGAAAAGTGAAGTGATGTGTTTAACATAGCTACTAGCAGGATGTCTGTCAGGTCAGGTGTTTAACAAAGCTACTAGCAGGATGTTTTTCAGCTGGTACTGACAGAACAGTCCTGACCCAATAGCTGGTACTGTCAGAACAGTCCTGAACCAGTAGCTGGTACTTTCAGAACAGTCCTGACCCAATACCTTGTACTGTCAGAACAGCCCCGACCCGATAACTGGTACTGTCAGAACAGTCCTGACCCAATAGCTGGTACTGTCAGAACAGTCCTGACCAATAGCTGGTACTGTCAGAACAGTCCTGACCCAATACCTTGTACTGTCAGAACAGTCCCGACCCAATAACTGGTACTGTCAGAACAGTCCTGACCCAAATGCTGGTACTGTGAGAACAGTCCTGACCCAATAGCTGGTACTGTCAGAACAGTCCTGAACCAGTAGCTGGTACTTTCAGAACAGTCCTGACCCAATACCTTGTACTGTCAGAACAGTCCCGACCCAATAACTGGTACTGTGAGAACAGTCCTGACCCAATAGCTGGTACTGTCAGAACAGTCCTAACCAATAGCTGGTACTGACAGAACATACAGTTCTGACCCAAATGCTGGTACTGTGAGAACAGTCCTGACCCAATAGCTGGTACTGACAGAACAGTCCTGACCCAATAACTGATTTTGACAGAACATAACAGTTCTGAACCAATAGCTGGTAATGACAGAATATAACAGTCCTGACCCAATAGCTGGTACTGACAGAACATAACAGTCCTGACCCAATTACTGGGAATGTCAGAACAGTCCTGACCCAATAACTGTTATCTTATTGTCTGCAGCAGGGAGGGTTAGGGTGTTCTGTGGTATTCTCTGCAGCAGGGAGAGTTAAAGCCAAGTTATGCTTTATCCCGGAGCGTAGGTTCAGTGGCTACGTGTGGATTGTGTGACGCAATTGCGAAGGCCCCGGAGTCATGCTGAGGCTAAATCAAGCTCCGTATCGCATCGCAGAGTGCCTCTAAAATGTTGTAACAATGTGGAGGCCTCTGTTGGTGTTCTGTGGAATCTCTTCTCCTGAGAACTGACGAAACATCAACAGAAAATGATCAGATTAGTATCTGCTTCATAAACAGCAAAGCTTTACGACAAACAAATCTTAGATAACACATGTTTTGTAGGTTGCCATCAAAGCAAACATAAAACTACTCTGTATTACTGTAGTACTGGAAGGCTTCCTGGTTCTGCCCTAGTACGGGATTCCTGTCATTGTTGTTGAAAACTCCTCCAACATTCTTTTCTTTCATGCAGAGGCGTACCTGAACTCTGTAGAAAAGTGTTTTCTTTCATGTAGTGCAGAGTCTTACCTGAACTCTGTAGAAACATGTTTTCTTCTCTTCTCATACTGTCTGGCTGTTTTCCTCTCTTTTTATACTGTCTGTCTGTCTTCCTCTCTTTTTATACTGTCTGTCTGTGTTCCAGACATGCAGACATGCATCTAGCGGAGTTTGACAACGCGACTCTGAGGGACAACACTACCAACTGTCTGTCTATCGATGACTTCCGTAACCAGGTAACCATATCTGTCTGTCTGCGTGCCTGTCCTCCCCCCCGCTCCCCCTTTCGTCCATGCATCACGCAAAGGGTGGATGCCCACTCATGTATATACTTCTATGCTATGGGAAAGCTGTGCAATGAGAGAGATTGATTGGTTAGTGGTATCTAACAGAAGCAGTGTGTTACAGTCAAGGCACGGCATAGTACAGGGAGAGCTCTGCAGTGCTGATTTATGACATCTGAATGTCCATCAAATGGCAACAAGATCATATTGTACAGCAATTTCAACAGGTAACATGTTTGAAGTAACCCTGGATCAACCCTGGATTGTAAACCGTTATGGTCAAAACATATTGATACAACAGTAGCTAAAATGGGGAGAAGTCTGTCCATAATAAAGCGTTGCTCTACCTTCTTAACAGCACAGTCAACACGGCAGGTCCTACAGGCCCTAGTTTCTACCTTCTTAACAACACTATCAACAAGGCAGGTCCTACAGGCCCTAGTTTCTACCTTCTAAACAACACTATCAACAAGGCAGGTCCTACAGGCCCTAGTTTCTACCTTCTTAACAGCACAATCAACAAGGTAGGTCCTACAGGCCCTAGTTTCTACCTTCTTAACAGCACTATCAACAAGGCAGGTCCTACAGGCCCTAGTTTCTACCTTCTTAACAACACTGTCAACAAGGCAGGTCCTACAGGCCCTAGTTTCTACCTTCTAAACAACACAATCAACAAGGCAGGTCCTACAGGCCCTAGTTTCTACCTTCTTAACAACACTATCAACAAGGCAGGTCCTACAGGCCCTAGTTTCTACCTTCTTAACATCACTATCAACAAGGCAGGTCCTACAGGCCCTAGTTTCTACCTTCTTAACAGCACTATCAACAAGGCAGATCCTACAGGCCCTAGTTTCTACCTTCTTAACAGCACTATCAACAAGTCAGGTCCTACAGGCCCTAGTTTCTACCTTCTTAACAGCACAATCAACAAGGTAGGTCCTTCAGGCCCTAGTTTCTACCTTCTTAACAGCACTATAAACAAGGCAGGTCCTACAGGCCCTAGTTTCTACCTTCTTAACAACACTATCAACAAGGCAGGTCCTACAGGCCCTAGTTTCTACCTTCTTAACAACACTATCAACAAGGCAGGTCCTACAGGCCCTAGTTTCTACCTTCTTAACAACACTATCAACAAGGCAGGTCCTACAGGCCCTAGTTTCTACCTTCTTAACAACACTATCAACAAGGCAGGTCCTACAGGCCCTAGTTTCTACCTTCTTAACAACACTATCAACAAGGCAGGTCCTACAGGCCCTAGTTTCTACCTTCTTAACAACACTATCAACAAGGCAGGTCCTACAGGCCCTAGTTTCTACCTTCTTAACAACACTATCAACAAGGCAGGTCCTACAGACCCTAGTTTCTACCTTCTTAACAACACTATCAACAAGGCAGGTCCTACAGACCCTAGTTTCTACCTTCTTAACAACACTATCAACAAGGCAGGTCCTACAGGCCCTAGTTTCTACCTTCTTAACAACACTATCAACAAGGCAGGTCCTACAGGCCCAAGTTTCTACCTTCTTAACAACACTATCAACAAGGCAGGTCCTACAGGCCCTAGTTTCTACCTTCTTAACAGCACTATCAACAAGGCAGGTCCTACAGGCCCTAGTTTCTACCTTCTTAACAACACTATCAACAAGGCAGGTCCTACAGGCCCTAGTTTCTACCTTCTTAACAACACTATCAACAAGGCAGGTCCTACAGACCCTAGTTTCTACCTTCTTAACAGCACTATAAACAAGGCAGGTCCTACAGGCCCTAGTTTCTACCTTCTTAACAGCACTATCAACAAGGCAGGTCCTACAGGCCCTAGTTTCTACCTTCTTAACAACACTATCAACAAGGCAGGTCCTACAGGCCCTAGTTTCTACCTTCTTAACAGCACTATCAACAAGGCAGGTCCTACAGACCCTAGTTTCTACCTTCTTAACAACACTATCAACAAGGCAGGTCCTACAGGCCCTAGTTTCTACCTTCTTAACAACACTATCAACAAGGCAGGTCCTACAGGCCCTAGTGTTGTCTCACCTGGACTACTGGTCAGTCGTGTGGTCAGGTGCCTCAAAGAGGGACTTAGGAAAACTGCAATTTGCTCAGAACAGGGCAGCTAGGCCCTTGGATGTACACAGAGAGCTAATATTAAGAATATGCATGTCAATCTCTCCTGGCTCAAAGTGGAGGAGAGATTGACTTCATCACTACTTGTATTTATGAGAGGTATTGACATGTTGAATGCACCAAGCTGTCTGTTTGAGCTGCTGGCGTACAGCTTGGACACCCATGCATACCCCACAAGACATGTCACCAGAGGTCTCTTCACAGTCCACAAGTCCAGAACAGACTATGGGAGGTGCACAGTACTACCTAGAGCCATGACTACATGGAACTCTATTCCACAGTACTACATAGAGCCATGACTACATGGAACTCTATTCCACAGTACTACATAGAGCCATGACTACATGGAACTCTATTCCACATCAAAAAACTGATGCAGCAGTAGAATCAGATTTTAAAAAACAGATACAAATACCTTCTGAACAGCAGGGACTGTGAAGCAACACAAACGTAGGCACAGACACATGTAAACACACACACGATAACATATGCACTATACACAAATGTACACACAGATTTTGTTGTGTAGATATGTGGTAGTGGTGGAGTAGGAGCCTGAGGACACACAGTGTGTTATGAAATCTGTGAATGTACTGTAATGTTTTGGAAAAAACTACTTTAATTTTGCTGGACCCCAGGAAGAGTAATGGGGAACTTATGGGGATCCATAATAAAATCAAATACAAATTAAGCCGGTGACTGATGTGGTAAACTCCTCAATGCCTTCGGATGAATCCCGGACATATTAAAGTCTGTGCTTGTGAAACAGTCCTGTAGCTTAGCATCCGCTTATTCAGATTACTTCCTTATTGTGCGCGTCACTGGAACTTTCTGTTTGAGTCTTTGGTTGTGAGCGGGAATAAGGAGTATAGAGCTATAGACAGATTTTCCAAATGCAGAGCTTTGTATGCATTATATTTATTTTTATTTTTTAACTTCACCTTTATTTAACCAGGTATGCTAGTTGAGAACAAGTTCTCATTTACAACTGCGACCTGGCCAAGATAAAGCATAACAGTGTGAACAGACAATAACACAGAGTTACACATGGAGTAAACAATTAACAAGTCAATAACACAGTAGGAAAAAAAGAAAAAAAAGACTCTATATACATTGTGTGCAAAAGGCATGAGGAGGTAGGCGAATAATTACAATTTAGCAGATTAATACTGGAGTGATAAATGACCAGATGGTCATGTGCAGGTAGAGATACTGGTGTGCAAATGAGCAGAAAAGTAAATAAATAAAAACAGTATGGGGATGAGGTAGGTGAAAATGGGTGGGCTATTTACCGATGGACTATGTACAGCTGCAGCGATCGGTTAGCTGCTCAGATAGCAGATGTTTAAAGTTGGTGAGGGAGATAAAAGTCTTCAATTTCAGCGATTTTTGCAATTCGTTCCAGTCACAGGCAGCAGAGAGAAAGGAAGGCAGCCAAATGAGGTGTTGGCTTTGGGGATGATCAGTGAGATACACCTGCTGGAGCTCGTGCTACGGGTGGGTGTTGCCATCGTGACCAGTGAACTGAGATAAAAAACCGAGGCTGCTGAGTCTGGTGATAAGAATATGGTGATTGACAGAGTGAAAAGCCTTGGCCAGGTCGATGAAGACGGCTGCACAGTACTGTTGAGTGTGGTCTTAGTGCCAGCGTCGGTTAGTGATGGTAAATAAATAGCTATGAAAAATATAGATAAAAACTTTCTTGCTAAATAATATGATCTACATCTTTTCATGAGGTATTCTGACTCAGGCGAGGGGATCCTTGAGACTTCTTCAATTTTAAAGATTGTGCACCAACTGTTGGTAACAAGATACGCACACCCCCCCTTGAGCCCGAGGCTTCTGTTCGGTCCAGCTAGATGTATATTATCCATGTCATTGATCAGCCACGACTCCGAGAAATATATCAGTTCTTCAGGTACCGTTGATAGGAATGGATCTCATCCAGTGATTTGTACGTTCACCAATAGAAAGGAGGGTAGAGGAGGTTTATTTACTCACCGACGTACAGTACCAGTCAGAAGTTTGGACACACCTACTCATTGAATGGTTTTTCTTTATTTTTACTATTTTCTACATTGTAGAATAATAGTGAAGACATCAAAAGTTACCTTTGCTGCAGAGGATAAGTTCATTATAGTTATTAACTGTGCCTCAGATTTCAGCCCAAATAAATGTTTCGCAGAGTTGAAGTAACAGACACATCTCAACATCAGCTGTTCAGAGGAGACTGCGTCAATCAGGCCTTCATGGTCGAATTGCTGCAAAGAAACCACTGCTAAAGGACACTAATAAGAAGAAGATACTTTCTTGGGCCAAGAAACACAAACAATGGACATTAGACCAGTGTAAATCTGTCCTTTGGTCTGATGAGTCCAAATTTGAGATTTTTGGTTCCAACTGTCGTATCTTTGTGAGACGCAGAGTGGGTGAATGGATGATCTCAACAGGTGTGGATCCCACCATGAAGCACGGAGTAGGAGGTGTGATGGTGCTTTGCTGGTGACACTTGGTGATTTATTTAGAATTCTAGGCACACTTAATCAGCATGACTACCACAGCATTTTGCAGTGATACGCCATCCCATCTGGTTTGCGCTTAGTGGGACTGTAATTTGTTTTTCAACAGGACAATAACCCAAAACACACCTCTAGGCTCTGTAAAGTTGGAGACTTTTATCTCCCTCACCAACTTTAAACATCTGCTATCTGAGCAGCTAACCGATCGCTGCAGCTGTACATAGTCTATCGGTAAATAGCCCACCCAATTTACCTACCTCATCCCCATTCTGTTTTTATTTTATTTAGTTTTCTGCTGTTTTGCACACCAGTATCTCTACCTGCACATGTTCATCTGATCATTTATCACTCTGGTGTTAATCTCTTGAAAGTAGAGGGCACTATTTTCATTTTTGGTAAAATAACGTTCCCAAAGTAAACGGGCTATTTTGTCAGGACAAGATGCTAGAATATGCATATAATTGACAGCTTAGGATAGAAAACACTCTAAAGTTTCCAAAACTGTAAGAATATTGTCTGTGAGTATAACAGAACTGATATTGCAGGCGAAAGCCTGAGAAAAATCCAATCAGGAAGTGACTCATGTGTGGAAAGCTCTGCGTTCCGATGCGTCCCTATTGAGCAGTGAATGGGCTATCAACCAGATTCCTTTTTCTACGTATTCCCCAATGTGTCTACAGCATTTTGACGTAGTTTCACGCCTTTATGTTAAAGAATGAGCGTAAACGACTACATTGCGTAAGAGTCCGGCTGAGGGCTCTCAGAGTAATTCTTGTGTAATAGACAGAGGTAGCTATTTTTCCTCCGGTCTCACTGAAAATACAGCTGTCCCGGTTGATATATTATCGAATAGATATTTGAAAAACACCTTGAGGATTGATTATAAACCACGTTTGCCATGTTTCTGTCGATATTATGGAGCAAATTTGGAATCTTTTTCGACATTGTTGTGACTGCAAATTTCCGGTCGAATTCTCAGCCAAACGTGAGTTATTTCGGCTACAAAAATAATCTTTATGGAACATAAACAATTTAATTTGATTGCTTTTCTGATTTTCGTGACCAGGTTGCCTGCTGCTAGCTGGGCATAATGCTATGCTAGGCTATCGATAAACTTACACAAATGCTTGTCTTGCTTTGGCTGTAAAGCATAATTTCTACATCTGAGATGACAGGGTGATTAACAAAAGGCTAAGCTGTGTTTCAATATATTTCACTTGTGATTTCATGAATATTAATATTTTCTAGTAATATTTTTTGTCCGTTGCGTTATGCTAATTAGTGTCAGTTGATGACAATTCTCCCGGATCCGGGAGAGGGAGTTCCTGCTAAATTGTAATTATTCACTCCTATGGCCTATTTATTGCCTACCTCCTCATGCCTTTTGCACACAATGTATATAGATTCTATTGACTTGTTTATTGTTTATTGTTTACTTCATGTGTATCTCTGTGTTGTTGTCTGTTCACACTGCTATGCTTTATCTTGGCCAGGTCGCAGTTGCAAATGAGAACTTGTTCTCAACTAGCCTACCTGGTTAAATAAAAAATAAATAAAAAGGCTATTTGACCAAGAAGGAGAGTGATAGAGTGCTGAATCAGATGACCTGGCCTCCACAATTACCCGACCTCAACCCAATTGAAATTGTTTGGGATGAGTTGGACCGCAGAGTGAAGGATAAGCAGCCAATAACTGCTCAGCATGTGGAATGGTTAGACCAGATGCTGCTGGAAGTGGTCTCGGAGGGATAGTAGTAGGTACTCTTTCCTCTGGTCTAAAGAAACATATCCCAATGCCCTCCGGCAGTGATTGGGGACATTACCCTGTGTAGGGCGATGTCTTTCGGATGGGACGTTAAACGGGTGACCTCACTGTCTGTGGTCACAACTTCCCATGGCGCTTATTGTAAAAGTAGGTGTGTTATCCCCGGTGTCCTGGCTAAATTCTCAATCTGGCCCTCATACAATCATGGCAACCTTATCATCCCCAGCTTCCAATTGACTCATTCATACCCCTCATACCCCTCTACCCAGAAGGTTGTTGCTGTAAATGAGAATGCTCTCTGTCAAATGACCTGGTAAAATAAGGGTAAAATGGTTACCAGGTGTATTCTACATTGTCTGTAACCATGCGTTACCAGGTGTATTTACATGCTATATCTCGAGTGGCACAGTGGTCTAAGTGCAGCTGTGCCACTAGAGATTCAGGGTTCGAGTACAGGCTCTGTCGCAGTCGGTTGTGCCTGGGAGACCCATGGGGCGGCGCACAATTGGTCCAGTGTAGTCTGGGTTAGGGAAGGTTTTGGCCGGAAGAGATGTCCTTGTCCCATCACGGACTAGCGACTCCTGTGGGTGGCCGGGCGCAGTGCATGCTGACACGGTCGCCAGGTGTACGGTGTTTCCTCTGACACATTGGTGCGGTTGGCTACCGGGTTAAGTGGGCATTGTGTCAAGAAGCAGAGCGGCTTGGTTGGGTTGTATTTCGGAGGAAACACAGCTCTCAACCGTCGTCTCTCCCGAGTCCGTACGGGACAGGTAAACAGGTAAATCTACTGTATGTGTTATCAGGTGTATTCAAATTCAAATTGTATTAGTCACATGTGCCGTATATGACAGGTAAACGCTTACAGTGAAATTATTACCTAAACAACAATGCAGTTAAAAAAATAAGAATAAGAAATCAAGTAATTAAAGAGCAGCAGTAAAATAACAATGTACAGAGGGGTACCGGTACCTAGTCAATGTGCGGGGGCACCAGTTAGTTGAGGTAAAATGTACATATGGGTAGAGTTATTAAAGTGACTATGCATAGATGATAACAACAGAGAGTAGCAGCAGTGTAAAAGAGGGGAGGCAATGCAAATAGTCTGGGTAGCCATTTGATTAGATGTTCAGGAGCCTTATTGCTCTGGGGTAGAAGCTTTTTCGAAGGCTTGGCGCTCCGGTACTGCTTGCCATGTGGTAGCAGAGAGAACAGTCTATGACTAGGGTGGCTGGATTCTTTTACAATTTTTAGGGCCTCCTCTGACCCCGCCTGGTGTAGAGGTCCTGGATGAGAGGAAGCTTGGCCTCAGTGATGTACTGGGCCTTCCTTTGACCCCGCCTGGTGTAGAGGTCCTGGATGAGAGGAAGCTTTGCCCCAGTGATGTACTGGGCCTTCCTTTGACCCCGCCTGGTGTAGAGGTCCTGGATGAGAGGAAGCTTTGCCTCAGTGATGTACTGGGCCTTCCTTTGACCCCGCCTGGTGTAGAGGTCCTGGATGAGAGGAAGCTTTGCCCCAGTGATGTACTGGGCCTTCCTTTGACCCCACCTGGTTTAGAGGTCCTGGATGAGAGGAAGCTTGGCCTCAGTGATGTACAAGGCCTTCCTTTGACCCCGCCTGGTGTAGAGGTCCTGGATGAGAGGAAGCTTTGCCCCAGTGATGTACTGGGCCTTCCTTTGACCCCGCCTGGTGTAGAGGTCCTGGATGAGAGGAAGCTTTGCCCCAGTGATGTACTGGGCCTTCCTTTGACCCCGCCTGGTGTAGAGGTCCTGGATGAGAGGAAGCTTTGCCCCAGTGATGTACTGGGCCTTCCTTTGACCCCGCCTGGTGTAGAGGTCCTGGATGAGAGGAAGCTTTGCCCCAGTGATGTACTGGGCCTTCCTTTGACCCCGCCTGGTGTAGAGGTCCTGGATGAGAGGAAGCTTTGCCCCAGTGATGTACTGGGCCTTCCTTTGATGTAGAGGTCCTGGATGAGAGGAAGCTTGGCCTCAGTGATGTACTGGGCCTTCCTTTGACCCCGCCTGGTGTAGAGGTCCTGGATGAGAGGAAGCTTTGCCCCAGTGATGTACTGGGCCTTCCTTTGACCCCGCCTGGTGTAGAGGTCCTGGATGAGAGGAAGCTTGGCCCCAGTGATGTACTGGGCCTTCCTTTGACCCCGCCTGGTGTAGAGGTCCTGGATGAGAGGAAGCTTTGCCCCAGTGATGTACTGGGCCTTCCTTTGACCCCGCCTGGTGTAGAGGTCCTGGATGAGAGGAAGCTTTGCCCCAGTGATGTACTGGGCCTTCCTTTGACCCCGCCTGGTGTAGAGGTCCTGGATGAGAGGAAGCTTTGCCCCAGTGATGTACTGGGCCTTCCTTTGACCCCGCCTGGTGTAGAGGTCCTGGATGAGAGGAAGCTTTGCCTCAGTGATGTACTGGGCCTTCCTTTGACCCCGCCTGGTGTAGAGGTCCTGGATGAGAGGAAGCTTTGCCTCAGTGATGTACTGGGGCCTGACCCCGCCTGGTGTAGAGGTCCTGGATGAGAGGGGCTTTCCTTGATAGAGGTCCTGGACTGGGCTTTGCCCCCCGCCTGGTGTAGAGGTCCTGGATGAGAGGAAGCTTTGCCTCAGTGATGTACTGGGCCTTCCTTTGACCCCGCCTGGTGTAGAGGTCCTGGATGAGAGGAAGCTTTGCCTCAGTGATGTACTGGGCCTTCCTTTGACCCCGCCTGGTGTAGAGGTCCTGGATGAGAGGAAGCTTTGCCTCAGTGATGTACTGGGCCTTCCTTTGACCCCGCCTGGTGTAGAGGTCCTGGATGAGAGGAAGCTTTGCCTCAGTGATGTACTGGGCCTTCCTTTGACCCCGCCTGGTGTAGAGGTCCTGGATGAGAGGAAGCTTTGCCCCAGTGATGTACTGGGCCTTCCTTTGACCCCGCCTGGTGTAGAGGTCCTGGATGAGAGGAAGCTTTGCCCCAGTGATGTACTGGGCCTTCCTTTGACCCCGCCTGGTGTAGAGGTCCTGGATGAGAGGTCCTGGGAAGCTTTGCCCCAGTGATGTACTGGGCCTTCCTTTGACCCCGCCTGGTGTAGAGGTCCTGGATGAGAGGAAGCTTTGCCCCAGTGATGTACTGGGCCTTCCTTTGACCCCGCCTGGTGTAGAGGTCCTGGATGAGAGGAAGCTTTGCCCCAGTAATGTACTGGGCCTTCCTTTGACCCCGCCTGGTGTAGAGGTCCTGGATGAGAGGAAGCTTGGCCCCAGTGATGTACTGGGCCTTCCTTTGACCCCGCCTGGTGTAGAGGTCCTGGATGAGAGGAAGCTTTGCCTCAGTGATGTACTGGGCCTTCCTTTGACACCGCCTGGTGTAGAGGTCCTGGATGAGAGGAAGCTTTGCCTCAGTGATGTACTGGGCCTTCCTTTGACCCCGCCTGGTGTAGAGGTCCTGGATGAGAGGAAGCTTTGCCTCAGTGATGTACTGGGCCTTCCTTTGACCCCGCCTGGTGTAGAGGTCCTGGATGAGAGGAAGCTTTGCCTCAGTGATGTACTGGGCCTTCCTTTGACCCCGCCTGGTGTAGAGGTCCTGGATGAGAGGAAGCTTTGCCCCAGTGATGTACTGGACCTTCCTTTGACCCCGCCTGGTGTAGAGGTCCTGGATGAGAGGAAGCTTTGCCTCAGTGATGTACTGGGCCTTCCTTTGACCCCGCCTGGTGTAGAGGTCCTGGATGAGAGGAAGCTTTGCCCCAGTGATGTACTGGGCCTTCCTTTGACCCCGCCTGGTGTAGAGGTCCTGGATGAGAGGAAGCTTTGCCCCAGTGATGTACTGGGCCTTCCTTTGACCCCGCCTGGTGTAGAGGTCCTGGATGAGAGGAAGCTTTGCCCCAGTGATGTACTGGGCCTTCCTTTGACCCCGCCTGGTGTAGAGGTCCTGGATGAGAGGAAGCTTTGCCCCAGTGATGTACTGGGCCTTCCTTTGACCCCGCCTGGTGTAGAGGTCCTGGATGAGGAAGCTTTGCCCCAGTGATGTACTGGGCCTTCCTTTGACCCCGCCTGGTGTAGAGGTCCTGGATGAGAGGAAGCTTGGCCCCAGTGATGTACTGGGCCTTCCTTTGACCCCGCCTGGTGTAGAGGTCCTGGATGAGAGGAAGCTTTGCCTCAGTGATGTACTGGGCCGTACGCACTATCCTCTGTTGTGCCTTGCAGTCGGAGGCCGAGCAGTTGCCGTACCAGGCAGTGATGCAACCAGTCAGGATGCTCTCGATGGTGCAGCTGTAGAACCTTTTGCGGATCTGAGGACCCACCCAAACATGGTCCAATCACACCAAGACAGTCTTGAAGAGGGCACAAAAAAACCTATTCACCCTCAGGAGACTGAAAAGATTTGGTCTTTTCAGTCTCCTGAGGGTGAATTGGTTTTTTTGTGCCCTCTTCAAGACTGTCTTGGTGTGATTGGACCATGTTTTTAAAAATATATTTATTTAAAAAAAAGAAGTTTTTATGTCTGTTGTCCCCAGCCGCTAACTCAGCCTCTGTGTGTAGTTAACCGACCCTCTCTGCCCATTCATCCCCATTTTACCTGTTGTTGTTTTAGCCAATTAGCTGTTGTTGTCTCACCCGTTGCTGTCTTAGCTAGCTCTCCAAATCAACACCTGTGGTTACTTTATGCCTCGCTGTATGTCTCTCTCATGTGTCAATATGCCTTGTATACTGTTGTTCAGGTTAGTTATCATTGTTTTGGTTTACAATGGAGCCCCTAGTTCCACTCTTCATAACTCCGATACCTCCTTTGTCCCACCTCCCACACATGCGGTGACCTCACCCATTATAACCAGCTTATCCAGAGATACAACCTCTCTTATCATCACTCAGTGCCTGGGCTTACCTCCGCTGTACCCGCACCCCACCATACCCCTGTCTGCACATTATTCCCTGAATCTATTCTACCATGCCAAGAAATCTGCACCTTTTATTCTTTGTCCCCAACGCTCTAGGCGACCAGTTTTGATAGCCTTTAGCCGTACCCTCATCCTACTCCTCCTCTGTTCCTCGGGTGATGTGGAGGTAAACCCAGGCCCTGCGTGTCCCCAGGCACCCTCATTTGTTGACAAAAAAACCTTGGTTTCATGCATGTCAACATCAGAAGCCTCCTCCCCAACCCTGATGTCCTTGCCGTGTCTGAATCCTGGCTTAGGAAGGCCACCAACAATTCTGAGATTTCCATACCCAGCTACAACATTTTCCATCAAGATAGAACAGCCAAAGGAGGAGGAGTTGCAATCTACTGCAGAGATAGCCTGCAAAGTTCTGTCATACTTTCCAGGTCTATACCCAAACAGTTTGAACTTCTAATTTTAAAAATGAACCCTCTCCAGAAATAAGTCTCTCACTATTGCCGCTTGTTATAGACCCCCCTCCGCACCCAGCTGTGCCCTGGACACCATTTGTGAATTGATCACCCCCCATCTAGCTTCAGAGTTTGTTCTGTTAGGTGACCTAAACTGGGATATGCTTAAATCAAATCAAATCAAATGTATTTATATAGCCCTTCGTACATCAGCTGATATCTCAAAGTGCTGGACAGAAACCCAGCCTAAAACCCCAAACAGCAAACAATGCAGGTGTAGAAGCACATTAACACTCCGGCAGTCCTACAATCTAAGCTAGATGCCCTCAATCTCACACAAATCATCAAGGAACCCACCAGGTACAACCCTAAATCCGTAAACATGGGCACCCTCATAGATACTATCCTGACCAACTTGCCCTCCAAATACACCTCCGCTATTTTCAATCAGGATCTCAGCGATCACTGCCTCATTGGCTGTGTCAGCTATGGGCCCGCGGTCAAACAATCACCCCTCATCATTGTCAAACGCTCCCTAAAACACTTCTGCGAGCAGGCCTTTCCAATCGACCTGGTCCGGGTATCCTGGAAGGAAATTGACCTCATCCCGTCAGTCGAGGATGCCTGGTCATTCTTTAAAAGTAATTTCCTCACCATCTTAGATGAGCATGCCCCGTTCAAAAAATGCAGAACCAAGAAAAGATATAGCCCTTGGTTCACTCCAGACCTGACTGCCCTTGACCAGCACAAAAACATCCTGTGATAGACTGCAATAGCATCGAATAGTCCCCAAAATATGCAACTGTTCAGGGAAGTCAGAAACCAATACACGCAGTCAGTCAGGAAAGCAAACACTAGCTTTTTCAAGCAGAAATTCGCATCCTGTGGCTCTAACTCCAAAACGTTTTGGGACACTGTAAAGTCCATGGAGAACAAGAGCAGCTCCTCCCAGCTGCCAACTGCACTGAGGCTAGGTAACACTGTCACCACTGATAAATCCATGATAATCGAATATTTCAATAAGCATTTCTCAATGGCTGGCCATGCCTTCCTCCTGGCTACTCCAACCCCGGCCAACAGCTCCGTCTCCCCTGCAGCTACTCTCCCAAGCCTCCCCAGCTTCTCCTTCACCCAAATCCAGACAACAGATGTTCTGAAAGAGCTGCAAAACCGAGCAACAGTACAAATCAGCTGGGCTAGACAATCTGGACCCTCTCTTTCTAAAACTATCCGCCGCCATTGTTGCAATCCCTATTAACAGCCTGTTCAACCTCTCTTTTGCATCGTCCGAAATCCCTAAAGATTGGAAAGCTGCCGTGGTCATCCCACTCTTCAAAGGGGGTGACACCCTAGACCCAAACTGTTACAGACCTATATCCATCCTGCCCTGCCTATCTAAAGTATTCGAAAGCCAAGTTAATAAACTGATCACTGACCATTTCGAATCCCACCGTACCTTCTCCGCTGTGCAATCCGGCTTCCGAGCCGGTCACGGGTGCACCTCGGCCACGCTCAAGGTACTAAATGATATCATAACCGCCATCGATAAAAGACAGTACCATGCAGCCGTCTTCATCAACCTGGCCATGGCTTTCGACTCTGTCAATCACCATATTCTTATCACCAGACTCAATAGCCTTGGTTTTTTTAATGACTGCCTCGCCTGGTTCACCAACTACTTTGCAGACAGAGTTCAATGTGCCAAATCGGAGGGCGTATTGTCTGGCAGTTTCTATGGGGGTACCACAGGGTTCAATTCTCGGGCCAACTATTTTCTCTGTATATATCAATGATGTCGCTCTTGCTGCGGGCGATTCCCTTATCCACCTCTATGCAGACGACACCATTCTGTATACTTCTGGCCCCTCCTTGGACACTGTGCTAACTAACCTCCAAACGAGCTTCAATGCCATACAACACTCATTCCGTGGCCTCCAACTGCTCTTAAACGCTAGTAAAACTAAATGCATGCTTTTCAACCATTCGCTGCCCGCACCCACCCGCCCGACTAGCATCACCACCCTGGACGGTTCCGACCTAGAATATGTGGACAACTATAAATACCTAGGTGTCTGGCTAGACTGTAAACTCTCCTTCCAGACTCATATTAATTAAACATCCCCAATCCAAAATAAAGTCTAGAATCGGCATTCTATTTTGGAACAAAGACTCTGTCACTTACGCCGTCAAACTTACCCTAGTAAAACTGACTATCCTACCGATCCACGACTTCGGCGATATCATCTACAAAATAGCTTCCAACACTCTACTCAGCAAACTGGATGCAGTCTATCACAGTGCCATCCGTTTTGCTACCAAATCCCCTTATACCACCTACCACTGCGACCTGCATGCTCTAGTCGGCTGGCCCTCGCTACATATTCGTCGCCAGACACACTGGCTCCAGGTCATCTATAATGCATGCTATGCAAAAAACTATGCCTTATCTCAGTTCACTGGTCACCATAACAACACCCATCCGTAGAACACGTTCCAGCAGGTATATCTCACTGATCATTCCCAAAGCCAACACCCCATTTGGCCGCCTTTCCTTCCAGTTCTCTGCTGCCATTGACGTGAACGAATTGCAAAAATCGCTGAAGTTGGAGACTTTTATTTCCCTCACTAACTTTAAACATCAACTATCTGAGCAGCTAACTGATCGCTGCAGCTGTACATAGTCCATCTGTAAATAGCCCACCCAATTTACCTACCTCATCCCCACACCAGTATCTCTACCTGCACTTCATCATCTGCTCATTTATCACTCCAGTGTTAATCTGCTAAATTTTAATTATTCGCTCCTATGGCCTATTTATTGCCTACCTCCTCATGCCTTTTGCACACACTGTATATAGACTTTCTTTTTTCTACTGTGTCATTGACTTGTTTATTGCGTTATTGGCTTGTTTATTGTTTACTCCATGTGTAACTCTGTGTTGTTGTCTGTGTCACACTGCTTTGCTTTATCTTGGCCAGGTCACACAACTTTTTCTCAACTAGCCTACCTGGTTAAATAAAGGTTAAATAAAAAAAAATGTATTTTTTTAAAGAATGTTAGTTTGTTGGTGATGTGGACACCAAGGAACTTGAAGCTCTCAACCTGCTCCACTACAGCCCAGTCGATGAGAATGGGGGTGTGCTCAATTCTCTTTTTCCTGTAGTCCACAATCATCTCCTTCGTCTTGATCACGTTGAGGGAGAGGTTATTGTCCTGGCAACACACGGCCAGGTCTCTGACCTCCCTATAGACTGGCTCGTCGTTGTCGGTGATCAGGCCTACCACGGTTGTCTCATCGTTAAATGATGTTGTTGGAGTCATGCCTGGCTGTGCAGTCATGAGTGAACAGGGAGTACAGGAAGGGACACAGCATGCACCCCTGAAGGGCCCCTATGTTGAGAATCAGCGTGGCGGATGTGTTGTTACCTACCCTTACCACCTGGGGGCGGCCCATCAGGGAGTCCAGGATCCCAGTTGCAGAGGGAGGTGTTTAGTTCCAAGGTCCTTAGCTTATTGATGAGCTTTGAGGGCACTATGGTGTTGAACGCTGAGCTGTAGTCAATGAATAACATTCTCACATAGGTGTTCCTTTTGTCCAGGTGGGAAAGGGCAGTGTTGAGTGCAATAGAGATTGCATCATCTGTGGATCAGTTAGGGCGGTATGCAAATTGGAGTGGCTCTAGGGTTTCTGGGATAATGGTGTTGATGTGAGCCGTGACCAGCCTTTCAAAGCACTTCATGGCTACAGACGTGAGTGCTATGGGTCGGTAGTCATTTAGGCAGGTTACCTTAGTGTTTTGGGCACAGGGACTATGGTGGTCGGCAGGGTAGCCTAGTGGTTAGAGCGTTGGACTAGTAACCGAAAGGTTGCAAATCCAAATCCCCGAGCTGACAAGGTATCTTTCTGCCCCTGAACAGGAAATTAACCCACTGTTCCTAGGCAGTCATTGATAATAAGAATTTATTCTTAACTGACTTACCTAGTTAAATAAAGGTAAAATAAAAAAATAAAACATGTTGGTATTACAGACTCGGACAGGGATAGGTTGAACATATTAGCAAAGATTCTTGCCAGTTAGTCAGCTCATGCTCGGAGTTCACGTTCTGGTATTCCGTCTGGCCTTGTGAATGTTGATCTGTTTAAAGGTCTTACATCGGCTGCAGAGAGCGCGATCACACAGTCTTCCAGAACAGCTGGTGCTCTCATGCATGTTTCAGTGTTATATGCCTCGAAGCGAGCATAGAACTAATTTAGTTTGTCTGGTAGGCTTGTGTGACTGGGCAGCTCTCGCCTGTGCTTCCCTTTGTAATCTGCAATGGTTTGCAAACCCTGCCACATTCTACGTTCTGTCTGTATCCAGGTGTATCTACTGTATGTGTTACCAGGTGTATTCTACTTTCTGTCTGTAACCAGGTGTATCTGTGTGTTACCAGGTGTACTCTGTCTGTAACCAGGTATCTATGTTTTAACAGGTGCATTCTACTGTCTGTAACCAGGTGTTTGTCTCTCCAGGTGTACTCTACTGTGTACTCTATCATCACGGTGTTCGGCCTGGCCGGTAATGGTTTCGCCCTGTTGGTTCTGGTTAAAACGTTCCGTCAGCGTTCTGCGTTCCACATCTACATGTTGAACCTGGCCGTGTCAGACCTGCTGTGTGTCTCCACGCTGCCGCTACGGGTCCTCTACTACGTTAATAAGGTAGGACTATTTCTACTTCTTGTTTTTTGGGGGGTTATGCTCTGTAACATTGTTTTGGACGAACTCAATCAAAGGTGAGTTGTCGACAAGTGCATTTCACTTGAAAGCATTTCAAGCATTTCACTTGACTTTTACGGATAATTTACTTCGGGAGAAATTGCCTTTTAAAAGGCACATTGCCGACAAAGAACCTTTGAATGAATCCAGGTCTTTGAGATGCTATTAAAATAGATTATTGTTGTTTTTGACCATCTCCCTCAGGGTCAGTGGAACCTGGGAGACTTCCTGTGCAGGGTGTCGTCCTATGCCCTCTACGTGAACCTCTACTGCAGCGTGTTCTTCATGACCGCCATGTCCGTCACACGCTTCCTCGCCATCGTGTTTCCCGTGCAGAACCTGCGCCTGGTCTCAGAGCGTCGCGCCCGTCTGGTGTGTGTCTGTATCTGGGTGTTCATCTGCACTGTCTCCTCCCCCTTCCTCATGACTGGTCAGCACCTCGACCCAGCCACCAATAAGACCAAGTGCTTCGAGCCTCCAGAGCGCAGAACAGGGGGCGGGCTTAGCAAGCTCATCATGCTCAACTACTTCTCATTGGTCGTGGGCTTCGTGCTTCCTTTCTTGGTCATCCTGCTGTGCTATGCCGGGATTATCCGGGCTCTGCTGTCACGGCAACACACTGCGCAGCGCCAGAAGGGGGCGGGGTCTAAGGCTATCAGAATGATTGTCATAGTGATGCTAGCATTCCTGCTGTGCTTCATGCCGTACCACATCCAACGCTCCGTCCACCTCAGCTTCCTGTCCCAGACTGCCACTTCCTGTTCGGAGCTGGTGTACATGCAGAAGAGTGTGGTGGTGACACTCTGTCTGGCTGCCTCCAACTCCTGCTTCGACCCCTTGCTCTACTTCTTCTCTGGAGAGGGCTTCAGACGACGCCTGTCAACCTTCAGGTCCACTAGCAGGACACAGAGACAACCGGCCACAGAGACAGGGGCACAGACAACGTTAGGGAGGGGAACACGCTTTGAGTGAGTGAGTGAGTGAGTGAGTGAGTGAGTGAGTGAGTGAGTGAGTGAGTGAGTGAGTGAGTGAGTGAGTGAGTGAGTGAGTGAGTGAGAGGGGCACACGAGCCTAAGATCACGATGCACAATGTCAAGCTCTGTTTTTCATGGTTTGGGCTATTTCCCTTAGTTCTAGTAAAGGGAAATCTTAACGCTACAACATACAATGACATTCTAGACAATTCTGTAGTTCCAACTTTGTGGCAACAGTTGGAAGGCCTTTTCCTGTTTCAGCATGACAATGCCCCTATGCAAAATGCAGACTCGACAGCCTTGGTTTCTCAAATGATTGCCTCGCCTGGTTCACCAACTACTTCTCTGATAGAGTTCAGTGTGTCAAATCGGAGGGTCTGCTGTCCGGACCTCTGGGAGTCTCTATGGGGTTGCCACAGGGTTCAATTCTTGGACCGACTCTCTTCTCTGTATACATCAATGAGGTCGCTCTTGCTGCTGGTGAGTCTCTGATCCACCTCTACGCAGACGACACCATTCTGTATACTTCCCCCCCTTCTTTGGACACTGTGTTAACAACCCTCCAGACAAGCTTCAATGCCATACAACTCTCCTTCCGTGGCCTCCAATTGCTCTTAAATACAAGTAAAACTAAATGCATGCTCTTCAACCGATCGCTACCTGCACCTACCCGCCTGTCCAACATCACTACTCTGGACGGCTCTGACTTAGAATACGTGGACAACTACAAATACCTAGGTGTCTGGTTAGACTGTAAACTCTCCTTCCAGACCCATATCAAACATCTCCAATCCAAAGTTAAATCTAGAATTGGCTTCCTATTTCGCAACAAAGCATCCTTCACTCATGCTGCCAAACATACCCTTGTAAAACTGACCATCCTACCAATCCTCGACTTTGGCGATGTAATTTACAAAATAGCCTCCAATACCCTACTCAACAAATTGGATGCAGTCTATCACAGTGCAATCCGTTTTGTCACCAAAACCCCATATACTACCCACCATTTCGACCTGTACGCTCTCGTTGGCTGGCCCTCGCTTCATACTCGTCGCCAAACCCACTGGCTCCATGTCATCTACAAGTCCCCCCTTATCTCAGCTCGCTGGTCACCATAGCATCTCCCACCTGTAGCACACGCTCCAGCAGGTATATCTCTCTAGTCACCCCCAAAACCAATTCTTTCTTTGGCCGCCTCTCCTTCCAGTTCTCTGCTGCCAATGACTGGAACGAACTACAAAAATCTCTGAAACTGGAAACACTTATCTCCCTCACTAGCTTTAAGCACCAACTGTCAGAGCAGCTCACAGATTACTGCACCTGTGCACAGCCCACCTATAATTTAGCCCAAACAACTACCTCTTTCCTTACTGTATTTAATTAATTTATTTATTTTGCTCCTTTGCACCCCATTATTTGTATTTCTACTTTGCACATTCTTCCACGGCAAATCTACCATTCCAGTGTTTTACTTGCTATATTGTATTTAATTTGCCACCATGGCCTTTTTTGCCTTTCCCTCCCTTCTCACCTCATTTGTTCACATTGTATATAGACTTGTTTATACTGTATTATTGTCTGTATGTTTGTTTTACTCCATGCGTAACTCTGTGTCGTTGTATCTGTCGAACTGCTTTGCTTTATCTTGGCCAGGTCGCAATTGTAAATGAGAACTTGTTCTCAACTTGCCTACCTGGTTAAATAAAGGTGAAATAAATAAATATGGAGTTAGAATTAGTGTTAGGATTAGTGTTAGGGTTAAATAAATATGGAGTTGGTACCCCTTTGCTGCAATATTGACCTCAACTCTTCTGGGAAATCTTTCCACTAGAACATTGACCTCAACTCTTCTTCTTCTCTTCTTTCCACTAGAACATTGACCTCAACTCTTCTTCTTCTCTTCTTTCCACTAGAACATTGCTTGCTTGCTTCCATTCAGCCACAAGAGCTTTAGTGAGGTTTGGCACTGATGTTGGGCTATTAGGCCTGGCTTGCAGTCGGCATTCTAATTCATCCCAAATATGTTCAATGGGGTTGAGGTCAGGACTCTGTGCAGGCCAGTCAAGTTCTTCCACACTGATCTCAACAAACCATTTCTGTATGGGCCTATCTTTGTGCACTAGGGCATTGTCATGCTGAAACAGGGAATGGCCTTCCCCAAACTAAGTTGGAAGCACAGAATTGTCTAGAATGTAATTGTATGCTGTAGCATTAAGATTTCCATCGCTGGAACTAAGTGGCCTAGCTCGAACCATTAAAAACAACTAATTATTCCTCCTCCCCCAAATTTTACAGTTGGCACTATGCTTTGGGGCAGGTAGCGTTCTCCTGGCACCCGCCAAACCCAGATTCGTCCGTCGGACTGCCAGATGGTGAAGCGTGTTTTTTTGCACCTACCTATGTCAAATTCTAGATGGCGGATTAAAACAAGGCTATACCCTCCATAAAGTGACCATTGGACTTAAAAAATGGCTGATTGACTGATTGAGTTTTTGTTAAATTTATCATTTAAAATCGGCCTCACGTGCACATTTCTGTCCGTTAAGAAACAACGATGTGCTACCTTTTGGTAGCATTTCGGACAATGCTAAACTATTTTTTAGCTGAAACTCAGAGTTCTAACACTGGGTCAGTTGCTTTTAACATGCTGCCAGTCATAAGAAGTGTTTGGAACAAACCAAGACTATTGTATATAGATAGCTTCGATACCACCATATAGCTGAGGTTAATCAATACATTTAAAGAGAAATTCTGATTAGCTAGGTAGCTAAATAGCTAATGCTACCTAGCTAACATTAGCTTGCTTGTACAAAGTCCAGCAACTAGCCTCTGTAGCTAGCTTTCACCAGTCAGCAGAAAGCTAGCTAGCAAACAAAGAGGCAAATAAATGTAGCTAGCCTATGAATGTGCTTTTGTTTTGATTAGCTAGCTAGCTAACATAATGTTATACCAGTCAAGTGAGAGCTAACATTGGCTAAGTAGTTAACCAATAAGTAGGGAACGCTAGCTAGCAAGCTATATTTTGCCAATAAGATTTTCACATAATGCTGAAATCATCTTGTGTAAACTAGACACTTAGATGTAACCAGAGCACAAACAAAGATGCACAAATAAATTAGCTAATGTCCTTGGCTGCTATTATAGCCAATTAACTTTAGCTAGCTAAGTAACCTTAGCCAACGTAAGACTTAACATTAGCTAACGTGTATGGCCAGTTCATGCACGACAATATATCATACTTTCTTACACAAAACATTACTATTTAGTTAATGTTAGTTACGTTAAGTCTAAAACCACCAAACTTTGGGAAACTGCCACACTTATAGCCAGCAGCATACCACCCTGCATACCACTGCTGGCTTGCTTCTGAAGCTAAGCAGAGTTGGTACTGGTCAGTTCCTGGATGGGAGACCAGATGCTGCTGGAAGTGGTGTTGGAGGGCCAGTAGGAGGCACTCCTTCCCAATGCCTCATGGCAGTGATTGACACTGCCCTGTGTAGGGTGCTGTCTTTTCGGATGGGATGTTAAAGTCAGGAGACCCGTAACTAACATTCCCAAAATCAAACCATCAGTCACCTAATAATCCCCAGTTTTAAATTGGCTCATTCATCCCCCTCCTCTCCCCTGTAACTATTTCCCAGGTTGTTGCTGAGAATGTGTTCTGAGTCATCTTACCTGGTAAAATAATGGATAAATAAAAATACTCATCATGTTTATTGTACTGATCAAGCTATGATCAAATGTGTCAGACAGGACTAACATTGCAGTTAGCTATGCTACATTTCCTAAGAAGAACCAAGACCACAACACAAACCATAGCCAAGAAAACAAATGGGTTTGTTGAGATACAGTAAGTTAGCGATGTTGAACTGCATAAAATGAAACGCACATGGAAACCGAACCTCAGTTGTGCATGCTTACCAGACTGACAGCATTACTGTTTCAAACATTTGTCGAATAAATGACAGCTCCGGCATAAACTCCCTCTCCTGCCGTCTTGACATTTATAATCCAAATGTGTGCTGACTGATCAATGTAGGTGTCAAATTACATTTCAGTGTGTTCACAGAAAATCTGAAATCGCTATCCGCAAGTAAAACATAGTCAGGGGACTCCACACACTGCACCAGGTTAAAATAACAATATCAGAATCAATGCTTGGTGACTTCCTGTCTACCAGCCTGGTCTCATAGACTAGACGTAATATAGTAAACATAGTCAGGGGGCTCCACACACTGCACCAGGTTAAAACATCAGAATCATTGCTTGGTGACTTGCTGTGTACCAGCCTGGTCTCCTCCCACTGGAACATCCAACTCCTCCACTGTGTGATGTTGACCACCGTTCTCTCTGAGAACATTCGGATGACTACCTCCAAATCAGCTCTCATCTGACGCACCAGGGCTGTCCCCTTTGTGTGGCCCAAGTAATTTCCACCGAGTTTGATGAATATGACATACTCACAGTCACATTTTGCCTTGGCGAGAAAGAATATTTCAGAACTCTTCCATTGAACAGCTCATCCATATTTCTCGCTCCTGTAGTCATCCAGCCAGATACATTGTGTAATCTCTCCTGTAGTCATCCAGCCAGATACATTGTGTAATCTCTCCTGTAGTCATCCAGCCAGATACATTGTGTATCTCTCCTGTAGTCATCCAGCCAGATACATTGTGTAATCTCTCCTGTAGTCATCCAGCCAGATACATTGTGTAATCTCTCCTGTAGTCATCCAGCCAGATACATTGTGTAATCTCTCCTGTAGTCATCCAGCCAGATACATTGTGTAATCTCTCCTGTAGTCATCCAGCCAGATACATTGTGTAATCTCTCCTGTAGTCATCCAGCCAGATACATTGTGTAATCTCTCCTGTAGTCATCTAGTCAGCCACATTGTGTAATCTCTCCTGTAGTCATCCAGCCAGATACATTGTGTAATCTCTCCTGTAGTCATCCAGCCAGATACATTGTGTAATCTCTCCTGTAGTCATCCAGCCAGATACATTGTGTAATCTCTCCTGTAGTCATCCAGCCAGATCATCTCTCCTGTAGTCATCCAGCCAGATACATTGTGTAATCTCTCCTGTAGTCATCCAGCCAGATACATTGTGTAATCTCTCCTGTAGTCAGTCATCCAGCATTGTGTAATCTCTCCTGTAGTCAGCCAGATACATTGTGTAATCTCTCCTGTAGTCATCCAGCCAGATACATTGTGTAATCTCTCCTGTAGTCATCCAGCCAGATACATTGTGTAATCTCTCCTGTAGTCATCCAGCCAGATACATTGTGTAATCTCTCCTGTAGTCATCTAGTCAGCCACATTGTGTAATCTCTCCTGTAGTCATCCAGCCAGATACATTGTGTAATCTCTCCTGTAGTCATCCAGCCAGATACATTGTGTAATCTCTCCTGTAGTCATCCAGCCAGATACATTGTGTAATCTCTCCTGTAGTCATCCAGCCAGATACATTGTGTAATCTCTCCTGTAGTCATCCAGCCAGATACATTGTGTAATCTCTCCTGTAGTCATCTAGTCAGCCACATTATGTAATCTCTCCTGTAGTCATCTAGTCAGCCACATTGTGTAATCTCTCCTGTAGTCATCCAGCCAGATACATTGTGTAATCTCTCCTGTAGTCATCCACCCAGATACATTGTGTAATCTCTCCTGTAGTCATCCAGCCAGATACATTGTGTAATCTTTCCTGTAGTCATCCAGCCAGATACATTGTGTAATCTCTCCTGTAGTCATCCAGCCAGATACATTGTGTAATCTCTCCTATAGTCATCTAGTCAGCCACATTGTGTAATCTCTCCTGTAGTCATCCAGCCAGATACATTGTGTAATCTCTCCTGTAGTCATCCAGCCAGATACATTGTGTAATCTCTCCTGTAGTCATCCAGCCAGATACATTGTGTAATCTCTCCTGTAGTCATCTAGTCAGCCACATTGTGTAATCTCTCCTGTAGTCATCTAGTCAGCCACATTGTGTAATCTCTCCTGTAGTCATCCAGCCAGATACATTGTGTAATCTCTCCTGTAGTCATCCAGCCAGATACATTGTGTAATCTCTCCTGTAGTCATCCAGCCAGATACATTGTGTAATCTCTCCTGTAGTCATCCAGCCAGATACATTGTGTAATCTCTCCTGTAGTCATCCAGCCAGATACATTGTGTAATCTCTCCTGTAGTCATCCAGCCAGATACATTGTGTAATCTCTCCTGTAGTCATCCAGCCAGATACATTGTGTAATCTCTCCTGTAGTCATCCAGCCAGATACATTGTGTAATCTCTCCTGTAGTCATCCAGCCAGATACATTGTGTAATCTCTCCTATAGTCATCTAGTCAGCCACATTGTGTAATCTCTCCTGTAGTCATCCAGCCAGATACATTGTGTAATCTCTCCTGTAGTCATCCAGCCAGATACATTGTGTAATCTCTCCTATAGTCATCTAGTCAGCCACATTGTGTAATCTCTCCTGTAGTCATCCAGCCAGATACATTGTGTAATCTCTCCTGTAGTCATCCAGCCAGATACATTGTGTAATCTCTCCTGTAGTCATCTAGTCAGCCACATTGTGTAATCTCTCCTGTAGTCATCCAGCCAGATACATTGTGTAATCTCTCCTGTAGTCATCCAGCCAGATACATTGTGTAATCTCTCCTGTAGTCATCCAGCCAGATACATTGTGTAATCTCTCCTGTAGTCATCCAGCCAGATACATTGTGTAATCTCTCCTGTAGTCATCCAGCCAGATACATTGTGTAATCTCTCCTGTAGTCATCTAGTCAGCCACATTGTGTAATCTCTCCTGTAGTCATCCAGCCAAGATACATTGTGTAATCTCTCCTGTAGTCATCCAGCCAGATACATTGTGTAATCTCTCCTGTAGTCATCCAGCCAGATACATTGTGTAATCTCTCCTGTAGTCATCCAGCCAGATACATTGTGCAATCTCTCCTGTAGTCATCTAGTCAGCCACATTGTGTAATCTCTCCTGTAGTCATCCAGCCAGATACATTGTGTAATCTCTCCTGTAGTCATCCAGCCAGATACATTGTGTAATCTCTCCTATAGTCATCTAGTCAGCCACATTGTGTAATCTCTCCTGTAGTCATCCAGCCAGATACATTGTGTAATCTCTCCTGTAGTCATCCAGCCAGATACATTGTGTAATCTCTCCTGTAGTCATCTAGTCAGCCACATTGTGTAATCTCTCCTGTAGTCATCCAGCCAGATACATTGTGTAATCTCTCCTGTAGTCATCCAGCCAGATACATTGTGTAATCTCTCCTGTAGTCATCTAGTCAGATACATTGTGTAATCTCTCCTGTAGTCATCCAGCCAGATACATTGTGTAATCTCTCCTGTAGTCATCCAGCCAGATACATTGTGTAATCTCTCCTGTAGTCATCCAGCCAGATACATTGTGTAATCTCTCCTGTAGTCATCTAGTCAGCCACATTGTGTAATCTCTCCTGTAGTCATCTAGTCAGCCACATTGTGTAATCTCTCCTGTAGTCATCCAGCCAGATACATTGTGTAATCTCTCCTGTAGTCATCCAGCCAGATACATTGTGTAATCTCTCCTATAGTCATCTAGTCAGCCACATTGTGTAATCTCTCCTGTAGTCATCCAGCCAGATACATTGTGTAATCTCTCCTGTAGTCATCCAGCCAGATACATTGTGTAATCTCTCCTGTAGTCATCTAGTCAGCCACATTGTGTAATCTCTCCTGTAGTCATCCAGCCAAGATACATTGTGTAATCTCTCCTGTAGTCATCCAGCCAGATACATTGTGTAATCTCTCCTGTAGTCATCCAGCCAGATACATTGTGTAATCTCTCCTGTAGTCATCCAGCCAGATACATTGTGCAATCTCTCCTGTAGTCATCTAGTCAGCCACATTGTGTAATCTCTCCTGTAGTCATCTAGTCAGCCACATTGTGTAATCTCTCCTGTAGTCATCCAGCCAGATACATTGTGTAATCTCTCCTGTAGTCATCTAGTCAGCCACATTGTGTAATCTCTCCTGTTGTCATCCAGCCAGATACATTGTGTAATCTCTCCTGTAGTCATCCAGCCAGATACATTGTGTAATCTCTCCTGTAGTCATCCAGCCAGATACATTGTGTAATCTCTCCTGTAGTCATCTAGTCAGCCACATTGTGTAATCTCTCCTGTAGTCATCTAGTCAGCCACATTGTGTAATCTCTCCTGTAGTCATCCAGCCAGATACATTGTGTAATCTCTCCTGTAGTCATCTAGTCAGCCACATTGTGTAATCTCTCCTGTAGTCATCCAGCCAGATACATTGTGTAATCTCTCCTGTAGTCATCCAGCCAGATACATTGTGTAATCTCTCCTGTAGTCATCCAGCCAGATACATTGTGTAATCTCTCCTGTAGTCATCCAGCCAGATACATTGTGTAATCTCTCCTGTAGTCATCTAGTCAGCCACATTGTGTAATCTCTCCTGTAGTCATCCAGCCAGATACATTGTGTAATCACATAGTAAACATTCACTTCAGTTTGTGTTTCCTGCCAATTTCCTTCGAGCAATGATCAGTAGGATTATGAGCTGGGATCTTATCAATAAATCAAATCAATAAAATGCATGACATTGTGAGGAGAGCATGTGCTGTTTTATAATGTTGTATAATAATGTTGGATAATCACCTTCCGGTGTAAAAAACATAGAAATGAAAAACAAAAAACTAAGTTCAGTGAGAATAGTCATTGGTTTGAAGCTGAAAAAGAAAGGAAATTCATGAGCACTACAATGAATACTCCGCCCATGCTCATTCAACACTTCTCAAAAAGTCTATACTCTTCAGAAAAATAATGGACTTTACTATACCCTGCTATTAAAATTATGTATATCAAATCAAATTTATTTATACAGCCCTTCTGACATCAGCTGATATCTGAAAGTGCTGTACAGAAACCCAGCCTAAAACCCCAAACAGCAAGCAATGCAGGTGTAGAAGCACGGTGGCTAGGAAAAACTCCCTAGAAAGGCCAAAACCTAGGAAGAAACCTAGAGAGGAACCAGGCTATGAGGGGTGGCCAGTCCTCTTCTGGCTGTGCCGGGTGGAAATTATAACAGAACATGGCCAAGATGTTCAAATGTTCATAGATGACCAGCATGGTCAAATAATAATAATCACAGTAGTTGTCGAGGGTGCAGCAAGTCAGCACCTCAGGAGTAAATGTCAGTTGGCTTTTCATAGCCGATCATTCAGAGTATCTCTGCCGCTCCTGCTGTCTCTAGAGAGTTGAAAACAGCAGGTCTGGGACAGGTAGCACATCTGGTGAACAGGCCAGGGTTCCATAGCCGCAGGCAGAACAGTTGAAACTGGAGCAGCAGCACGGCCAGGGATACTGGGGACAGCAAGGAGTCATCATGCCAGGTAGTCCTGATGCATGGTCCTAGGGCTCAGGTCCTCCAAGAGAGAGAAAGAAAGAGGGAAAGAAAGAGAGAATTAGAGAGAGCATACTTAAATTCACACAGGACACCAAATAAGACAGGAGAAGTACTCCAGATATAACAAACTGACACTAGCCCCCTGACACATAAACTACTGCAGCATAAATACTGGAGGCAGAGAGAGGAGGGGTCAGGAGACACTGTGTCCCCATCCAATTATACCCCCGACAGGGCCAAACAGGAAGGATATAACCCCACCCACTTTGTTGCCAAAGCACAGTCCCCACACCACTAGATATATATATTTGTCTGTCATTTCGCTGTATGTATTTTTAGATATACGCGTATTGTAAATATGTGTTAATGTTGCATCACCATCTTTGTTGCAAAAATAAATACAAGTACAAACAACTTTAAGCTACATATTATTTTTATTACAGATTTATAAATAAACTGTCCATTGTTCAACACCGCAATTGATAAAACAGGACCATGTTTGAAACACAAGTGGTTCTGAGTTTGTCAATATTACACAGGTAATCTAACAGTTACAGAAATCAGGAATGCAGACAGGCTCTATCTATCTGAGCTACTGTGTCCAACACACTATCACCTGCTATGTTGGGCACCTACTAACCAAAAAAGGAATTTAAAAAATGTAATGACATGTTTTGCTAAAGTAAAGGTTTAAGGAAATACAGGCAGGCACCACATTACTACAAGAGAAATCAAACCTGAGGGTCTTGTAAGTATAAAAGGAAAGCTTGCTTTCATTTAGTTAATACAAAAAGCATGAAAAGAGAGCTGGGATAATGTCTTACTGTGGTGTGTGAAGAATCCAATACTTCATCTTGCACAAGTTAAAAAACACATTATTGTGGGCACACATAATACATACACTACATATATATATATATTTACATACACTACATACACTATATATATATATATATTTACATACATACACTACAGTTCAAAAGTTTACGGTCACTGAGAAATGACCTCTGACTATGAATTAGTCTGTTTGAGAATATTTTAATCCTAAACAACCTACCTTCACATAGTTTGACGTACAAGACCAACATAGCTACTGTAGTAGATCAACGCTGTGTGCTGGGTGGAGTTGGCAATGTGGTGCTCATGTGAATTTCCTATCTTCTTTGGATTCATACCAATGCCTATTCTCACTTAAAACCTAGTTTTTTTGTTTTATATATATATATATATATATAGTGTACGTACATATTATTTACATACACTACAGATATATATGTGTATATATATATGTATGTGTATATATATATGTACGTGTATATATATATGTACATGTGTATATATGTATGTGTATATATGTATATGTGTATATATATATATATACGTGTATATATATATGTATGTGTATATATATATGTATGTGTATATATATATATGTACGTGTATATATGTATATGTGTATATATACATATGTATGTGTATATATATATGTATGTGTATATATATATGTACGTGTATATATGTATATGTGTATATGTATGTGTATATATATATGTACGTGTATATATGTATATGTGTATATATATATGTATGTGTATATATATATATGTACGTGTATATATGTATATGTGTATATATATATGTATGTGTATATATGTATATGTGTATATGTATGTGTATATATATATGTACGTGTATATATGTATATGTGTATATATATGTATATGTGTATATATATGTATGTGTATATATATATGTATGTGTATATATATATGTACGTGTATATATGTATATGTGTATATATATATATGTATGTGTATATATATATATATGTGTATATATATATGTATGTGTATATATATATGTACGTGTATATATATATATGTACGTGTATATATGTATATGTGTATATATATATGCATATATATATGCATGTATATATAATGTGTATAATGTGTATATATATCTATGTAAATATATATATAATGTATGTAAATATATATATTTTGTATGTAAATATATATTTACATACACTACATACACTATATATATATATTTACATACACTACATACACTATATATATATATTTACATACACTACATACACTATATATATATATTTACATACACTACATACACTATATATATATATATATATATTTACATACACTACATACACTATATATATATATATATTTACATACACTACATACACTATATATATATATTTACATACACTACATACACTATATATATATATTTACATACACTACATACACTATATATATATATTTACATACACTACATACACTATATATATATATATATTTACATACACTACATACACTATATATATATATATATTTACATACACTACATACACTATATATACACTATATATATATATATATATATATTTACATACACTACATACACTATATATATATATTTACATACACTACATACACTATATATATATATTTACATACACTACATACACTATATATATATATATACATACACTACATACACTATATATACACTATATATATATATATATATTTACATACACTACATACAGTATATATATATATATTTACATACACTACATACACTATATATATATATTTACATACACTACATACACTATATATATATATTTAAAGTACACTACATACACTATATATATATATTTACATACACTACATACACTATATATACACTATATATATATATATATTTACATACACTACATACACTATATATACACTATATATATATATATATATATTTACATACACTACATACACTATATATACACTATATATATATATATATATATATTTACATACACTATATATACACTATATATACATATATATTTACATACACTATATATACACTATATATATATATTTACATACACTACATACACTATATATATATATTTACATACACTACATACACTATATATACACTATATATATATATATATATATTTACATACACTACATACACTATATATACACTATATATATATATATATATTTACATACACTATATATACATATATATTTACATACACTATATATACACTATATATATATATTTCCATACACTACATACACTATATATATATATATATTTTCATACACTACAGTTCAAAAGTTCGATTACAGGCTCAAAATGGCAATTCGTTCCAGTCATAGGCAGCATAGAACTGGAAAGAAAGGCGGCCAAAGAGGTATTGGCTTTGGGGAAGACCAGTGAAATATACCTGCTGGAGCGCTCTATGGGTGGCTGTTGCTATGGTGACCAGTGAGCTGAGATAAGGCGGAGCTTTACCTAGCAAAGACTTATAGACTTATAGATGACCTGGAGCCAGTGGGTTTGGTGACTAATATCTAGCGAGGACCAGCCAACGAGAGCATACAGGTCACAGTGGTGGGTAGTATATGGGGCTTTGGTGACAAAACAAATGGCACTGTGATAGACTGCATCCAATTTGCTGAGTAGGGTGTTGGAGGCTATTTTGTAAATGACATCGTTGACGTCAAGGATCGGTAAGATAGTCAGTTTTACGAGGGTATGTTTGGCAGCATGAGTGAATTAGGATTTGTTGTGAAATAGAAAGCCAATTCTATATTTAACTTTGAATTGGAGATGCTTAATAATGTAAGTCTGGAATGAGAGTTTACAGTCTAGCCAGACATCTAGGTATTTATAGTTGTCCACATATTCTAAGTCAGAACTGTCCAGAGTAGTGATGCTAGTCGGGCGGGCGGGTGCGGGCAGCAATTGGTTTAAGAGCATGCATTTCATTTTACTAGCATTTAAGAGCAGTTGGAGGCCACGGAAGGAGTGTTCTATGGCGTTGAAGCTCATCTGGAGGTTTGTTAACACAGTGTCCAAAGAAGGGCCAGATGTATACAGAATGGTGTCGTCTGCGTAGAGGTGGATCAAAGAATCACCCGCAGCAAGAGCGACATTGTTGTTACATACAACGAAAACAGTCAGTCCAAGAATTGAACCCTGTGGCACACCCATAGAGACTGCCAGAGGCAGACAACAGGCCCTCCGTTTTGACACACTAAACTCTGTCTGAGAAGTAGTTAGTGAACCAGGTGAGGCAGTCATTTGAGAAACCAAGGCTGTTGAGTCTGGCGATAAGATTACGGTGGTTGACAGAGTCGAAAGCCTTGGCCAGGTCGAAGAAGACGGCTGCACAGCACTGTCTTTTATCGATGGCGGTTATGATATCATTTAGGACCTTGAGCGTGGCTGAGGTGCACCCGTGACCAGCTCGGAAAACCAGATTGCATAGTGGAGAAGGTATGGTGGGATTCGAAATTGTCAGTGATCTGTTTGTTCACTTTCGAAGACTTTAGAAAGGCAGGGCATGATAGATGTAGGTCTGTAACAGTTTGGGTCTAGAGTGTCTACCCTTTGAAGAGGGGGATGACCGCATCCGCTTTCTAATCTTTAGGGATCTCAGACGATACAAAAGAGAGGTTGAACAGGCTAGTAATAGGGGTTGCAACAATGGCAGCAGACAATTTTAGGAAGAGATGGTCCAGATTGTCTAGCCCAGCTGATTTGTAGGGATCCAGTTTTTGTCTACACTGTATTTCTGATCAATTTGATGTTATTTTAATGGACAAAAACAAGGACATTTCTAAAGTGACCCAAAAGTTTTGAACTGAACACACACACACACACACACACACACACACACACACACACACACACACACACACACACACACACACACACACACACACACACCACACACACACACACACACACACACACACACACACACACACACACACACACACACACACACACACACACACACACACACACACACACACACACACACACACACACACACACACACACACACACACACAAAACATGGGGCATGGGGCGGCAGGGTAGCCTAGTGGTTAGAGCATTGGGCTAGTAATCAAAAGGTTGCAAGTTCAAATCCCTGAGCTGACAAGGTGCAAATCTATCCCTGAACAAGGCAGTTAACCCACTGTTCCTAGGCTGTCATTGAAAATAAGAATTTGTTTTTAACAGACTTGCCTGAAGGTTAAAAAAACTATGGAATAATGAAGTTATTAAAATAGTGTTAATTAAATACATTTTTAATTCATCCTTTTCCTTGACAGCTTTGCACACTCTTGGCATTCTTTCATGGGGCGTTGGTTCCTACATGAATTCATAGGTTATTTCATAGGTTTGATGTCTTCACTATTATTCTGCAATGTAGAAAACAGTAAAATATTTAAAAAAAAACTTGAATGAGTAGATGTGTCCAAAATATTTGACTGGAATATATAGCGGCCAGGTTATTAGGTACACTCATCTAGTACTGGGTTGGACCTGCCTTTGCTCCAGAACAGCCTGAATTCTTCGGGGCATGGATTCTTCAAGGTGTCTCGTTAAAATGTTGCTCAGTTTGTATCGAGGGACCTAACATGTGCCAGGAAAACATTTCCCACACTATTACACCACCGCCACCAGCCTGTACCATTGACACCAGGCAGGAAGGAGCCAGGAAGGAGCCATGGACTCATGCTGCTTATGCCAAATCCAGACAACAGAAACTGTGATTTGTCATATCAGGCAATGTTTTTCACTCCTCAATTGTCCAGTTTTGATGATCGTGTGCCTACTGGAGCCTCTTCTTCTTGTTTTTAGCTGATTGGAGTGGAACCTGGTCTGGTCAGGGGGGGGGGGGGTGAGAAGGATTACTTTATCCTATCCTAGGTATTCCTTAAAGAGGTGGGGTTTCAGGTATCTCCGGAAGGTGGTGATTGACTCCGCTGTCCTGGCGTCGTGAGGGAGTTTGTTCCACCATTGGGGGGCCAGAGCAGCGAACAGTTTTGACTGGGCTGAGCGGGAACTGTACTTCCTCAGTGGTAGGGAGGCGAGCAGGCCAGAGGTGGATGAACGCAGTGCCCTTGTTTGGGTGTAGGGCCTGATCAGAGCCTGGAGGTACTGAGGTGCCGTTCCCCTCACAGCTCCGTAGGCAAGCACCATGGTCTTGTAGCAGATGCGAGCTTCAACTGGAAGCCAGTGGAGAGAGCGGAGGAGCGGGGTGACGTGAGAGAACTTGGGAAGGTACTCAAGTCCTTCTGTTCACCTGATTTAGAATTCCTCACAATCAAATGTCGACCACATTATCTTCCAAGGGAATTCTCTTCGATTATAATCACAGCCGTATATATTCCCCCCCAAGCAGACACATCGATGGCTCTGAACAAACTTTATTTGACTCTTTGCAAACTGGAATCCATTTATCCGGAGGCTGCATTTCATTGTAGCTGGGGATTTTAACAAGGCTAATCTGAAAACAAGACTCCCTAAATTTTATCAGCATATCGATTGCGCAACCAGGGCTGGAAAAACCTTGGATCACTGCTATTCTAACTTCCGCAACGCATATAAGGCCCTGCCCCGCCCTCCTTTCGGAAAAGCTGACCACGACTCCAATTTGTTGATCCCTGCCTACAGACAGAAACTAAAACAAGAAGCTCCAGCGCTGAGGTCTGTTCAACACTGGTCCGACCAATCTGATTCCACACTCCAAGACTGCTTCCATCACGTGGACTGGGATATGTTTCGTATTGCGTCAGACAACAACATTGACGAATACGCTGATTCGGTGAGCGAGTTCATTAGAACGTGCGTTGAAGATGTCGTTCCCATAGCAATGATTAAAACATTCCAAACCAGAAACCGTGGATTGATGGCAGCATTCGCGTGAAACTGAAAGCCCGAACCACTGCTTTTAATCAGGGCAAGGTGACCGGAAACATGACCGAATACAAACAGTGTAACTATTCCCTCCGCAAGGCAATCAAACAAGCTAAGCGTCAGTATAGAGACAAAGTAGAATCTCAATTCAACGGCTCAGACACAAGAGGTATGTGGCAGGGTCTACAGTCAATCACGGATTACAAAAAAAACCAGCCCAGTCACGGACCAGGATGTCTTGCTCCCAGGCAGACTAAATAACTTTTTGCCCGCTTTGAGGACAATACAGTGCCACTGACACGGCCCGCAACTAAAACATGCGGACTCTCCTTCACTGCAGCCGACGTGAGGAAAACATTTAAACGTGTCAACCCTCGCAAGGCTGCAGGCCCAGACGGCATCCCCAGCCGCGCCCTCGGAGCATGCACAGACCAGCTGGCTGGTGTGTTTACGGACATATTCAATCAATCCCTATCCCAGTCTGTTGTTCCCACATGCTTCAAGAGGGCCACCATTGTTCCTGTTCCCAAGAAAGCTAAGGTAACTGAGCTAAACGACTACCGCCCCGTAGCACTCACTTCTGTCATCATGAAGTGCTTTGAGAGACTAGTCAAGGACCATATCACCTCCACCCTACCTGACACCCTAGACCCACTCCAATTTGCTTACCGCCCAAATAGGTCCACAGACGATGCAATCTCAACCACACTGCACACTGCCCTAACCCATCTGGACAAGAGGAATACCTACGTGAGAATGCTGTTCATCGACTACAGCTCGGGATTTAACACCATAGTGCCCTCCAAGCTCGTCATCAAGCTCGAGACCCTGGGTCTCGACCCCGCCCTGTGCAACTGGGTACTGGACTTCCTGACGGGCCGCCCCCAGGTGGTGAGGGTAGGCAACAACATTTCCACCCCGCTGATCCTCAACACTGGGGCCCCACAAGGGTGCGTTCTGAGCCCTCTCCTGTACTCCCTGTTCACCCACGACTGCATGGCCACGCACGCCTCCAACTCAATCATCAAGTTTGCGGACGACACAACAGTGGTAGGCTTGATTACCAACAACGACGAGACGGCCTACAGGGAGGAGGTGAGGGCCCTCGGAGTGTGGTGTCAGGAAAATAATCTCACACTCAACGTCAACAAAACTAAGGAGATGATTGTGGACTTCAGGAAACAGCAGAGGGAACACCCCCCTATCCACATTGATGGGACAGTAGTGGAGAGGGTAGTAAGTTTTAAGTTCCTCGGCGTACACATCACAGACAAACTGAATTGGTCCACCCACACAGACAGCATCGTGAAGAAGGCGCAGCAGCGCCTCTTCAACCTCAGGAGGCTGAAGAAATTCGGCTTGTCACCAAAAGCACTCACAAACTTCTACAGATGCACAATCGAGAGCATCCTGTCGGGCTGTATCACCGCCTGGTACGGAAACTGCTCCGCCCACAACCGTAAGGCTCTCCAGAGGGTATTGAGGTCTGCACAACGCATCACCGGGGGCAAACTACCTGCCCTCCAGGACACCTACACCACCCGATGTCACAGGAAGGCCATAAAGATCATCAAGGACAACAACCACCCGAGCCACTGCCTGTTCACCCCGCTATCATCCAGAAGGCGAGGTCAGTACAGGTGCATCAAAGCTGGGACCGAGAGACTGAAAAACAGATTCTATCTCAAGGCCATCAGACTGTTAAACAGCCACCACTAACATTGAGTGGCTGCTGCCAACACACTGACTCAACTCCAGCCACTTTAATAATGGGAATTGATGGGAAATGATGTAAAATATATCACTAGCCACTTTAAACAATGCTACCTAATATAATGTTTACATACCCTACATTATTCATCTCATATGCATACGTATATACTGTACTCTATTACATCTACTGCATCTTTATGTAATACATGTATCACTAGCCACTTTAACTATGCCACTTTGTTTACATACTCATCTCATATGTATATACTGCACTCAATACCATCTACTGTATCTTGCCTATGCCGCTCTGTACCATCACTCACTCATATATCTTTATGTACATATTCTTTATCCCCTTACACTTGTGTCTATAAGGTAGTAGTTTTGGAATTGTTAGCTAGATTACTTGTTGGTTATTACTGCATTGTCGGAACTAGAAGCACAAGCATTTCGCTACACTCGCAATAACATCTGCTAACCATGTGTATGTGACAAATACAATTTGATTTGATTTGATGATGTGGGCGTGCCCCAAGGGTCAATACTGCGGCCCCTCCTGTTCAGCCTGTACGTTAATGATCTGTCTTCTGTCTGAATTTCAAATGTATGCAAATAATACAGTGATATATGTGCATGCAAAGAGTAAACAACAAGCTGCACAAGAACTCACTACTGTAATGGTCCAGGTTACAAAGTGGCTCAGTGACTAATGTTTGCATCTCAATGTGAAATAAAACTGTCTGCATGTTCTTCACAAAGAGGGCAACTGATGCTACTGAGCCAGATGTTTATGTGTCAGGGGAGAAGCTCCAGGTGGTATCTGATGCTACTGAGCCAGATGTCTATATGTCAGGGGAGAAGCTCCAGGTGGTATCTGATGCTGCTGAGCCAGATGTCTATGTGTCAGGGGAGAAGCTCCAGGTGGTATCTGATGCTACTGAGCCAGATGTCTATATGTCAGGGGAGAAGCTCCAGGTGGTATCTGATGCTGCTGAGCCAGATGTCTATGTGTCAGGGGGAGGAATGCTACTGAGCCAGGTGGTGTCTGAGGTGGTATCTGATGCTACTGAGCCAGATGTCTATGTGTCAGGGGAGACGCTCCAGGTGGTATCTGATGCTACTGAGCCAGATGTCTATGTGTCAGGGGAGACGCTCCAGGTGGTATCTGATGCTACTGAGCCAGATGTCTATGTGTCAGGGGAGAAGCTCCAGGTGGTATCTGATGCTACTGAGCCAGATGTCTATGTGTCAGGGGAGAAGCTCCAGGTGGTATCTGATGCTACTGAGCCAGATGTCTGTGTGTCAGGGGAGAAGCTCCAGGTGGTATCTGATGCTACTGAGCCAGATGTTTATGTGTCAGGGGAGAAGCTCCAGGTGGTATCCGATTTGAAGTATTCTGGCATCATACTTGATTCCAACCGGTCTTTTAAAAAGCAGGTACAAAAGGTACCTCAAATAACCAAATTCAACCTAGCAATTCATCCGAAATTGTCTGACTACAGAGCTAGCAAAACTGTACTTTAATGCTATGATACTCCCCCACTTAACATACGGCTTGACTAGTTGTACAACATTAAAACCCATTCAGTCTGCCTACAAACAGGCTGAGAGCCTGTTGCTTGATAGGAAGCCCAATAGCCATCATCACTGTTATATCCTCAGAAAGCATGAGCTCCTGTGCAATACACCAATTCATGTATATATATATATATATATATATATATATATATATATATATATAGTATATAGAAACCAAGATGGCATAGCAGTTCAGTCGTCTTTTGTCCTCGTCGTGTCCTGTATATATATATATTTACAACTTTTTTCACATACATTTTATTTTTATTTTCCATCAACTCATCTTCAAAACACTCTCCTGCAACCCGCCTCACCAATTTATATTTATAAAAAAGTATTATTTACCTCAAATCTGTAATCCTCCAAGAAGCTAGCCAGAAAACTCCAAGAAGCTAGCCAGAAACTAGCCAGAAGCTAGCCAGGAGCTAGCCAGAAACTAGCCAGAAGCTAGCCAGGAGCTAGCCAGAAGCTAGCCCAGAAGCTAATCCAGAAGCTAATCAGAAGCTAGTTCAGAAGCTAGTTAGCTTCTTTACTGGCAAATCGTTAGTATTCAGCTAACCACGGTTTGTGGTCATCAGCTATCCTTTAGCTCGAAAATCTATCGCCAGTTTTGTACGGCGCAGCGCGGCTCGGAACGGAACATACCGGACCAATTTTTCTCTCCATGTCCCTGGATTTCAACTGCTCTCTGGACATTCATACCCGGATCTCACAGCCAGCTAGCTGCTATCCGTGTGACTATCGGCTTTCGTCGATTCCGGAGCAAACATCAATTATTCCGGATCTAGCCAGCTCCGTCAATCACTCCTGAGTTCCATCAATCACTCCTGGGCTGCAGTCACCTATCCGGACCCGTTTTACTGCCTACGTGGAGCCCCACCGGGCCTTCACAACTGGACTGCCGACGTTATCTACCCGAAGGAGATCCGGCTGGCTCCTCCGTTGCGACGTTACCTGAACGCCCATCTGCGGCCTGCTAACCGTTAGCTGTCTTACCGGCTGCAATCCAAATAGACAATCGGACAATTTATTTATTTTTATTATTATTATGTTTTCTTCTTGGGCCTCTATAACTATATCTATTGTTTTTATTTTTGTTGTTGTTGTGTGATTTGGATTAATCCCCTCTACCTCACGGAACCCCACTAATCTACTGACGGAACGCAAGAGGTGGCTAACAACAGACCTCCATCCTATGCTAGCTTGCTACCGATGGCCTGGCTAGCTGTCTAAATCGCCGTGACCCCCAACCAACCTCTCCACTCACTGGACCTTTTTGATCACTCGACTAAGCATGCCTCTCCTTAATGTCAATATGTCTTGTCCATTGCTGTTCTGGTTAGTGTTTATTGGCTTATTTCACTGTAGAGCCTCTAGTCCTGCTCACTATACCTTATCCAACCTATTAGTTCCACCACCCACACATGCAATGACATCTCCTGGTTTCAATGATGTTTCTAGAGACAATATCTCTCTCTTCATCACTCAATACCTAGGTTTACCTCCACTGTATTCACATCCGACCATACCTTTGTCTGTACATTATACCTTGATGCTATTTTATCGCCCCCAGAAACCTCCTTTTACTCTCTGTTCCAGACATTCTAGACGACCAAATCTTATTGCTTTTAGCCGCACCCTTATTCTACTCCTCCTATGTTCCTCTGGCGATGTAGAGGTGAATCCAGGCCCTGCAGTGCCTAGCTCCACTCCTATTCCCCAGGCGCTCTCTTTTGACGACTTCTGTAACCGTAATAGCCTTGGTTTCATGCATGTTAACATTAGAAGCCTCCTCCCTAAGTTTGTTCTATTCACTGCTTTAGCACACTCTGCCAACCCGGATGTTCTAGCTGTGTCTGAATCCTGGCTTAGGAAGACCACCAAAAATTCAGAAATTTTAATTCCAAACTACAACATTTTCAGACAAGATAGAACTGCCAAAGGGGGCGGTGTTGCAATCTACTGCAAAGATAGCCTGCAGAGTTCTGTCCTACTATCCAGGTCTGTACCCAAACAATTTGAACTTCTACTTTTAAAAATCCACCTCTCTAAAAACAAGTCTCTCACCGTTGCCGCCTGCTATAGACCACCCTCTGCCCCCAGCTGTGCTCTGGACCCCATATGTGAACTGATTGCCCCCCATCTATCTTCAGAGCTCGTGCTGCTAGGGGACCTAAACTGGAACATGCTTAACACCCCAGCCATCCTACAATCTAAACTTGATGCCCTCAATGTCACACAAATTATCAATGAACCTACCAGGTACCTCCCCAAAGCCTTAAACACGGGCACCCTCATAGATATCATCCTAACCAACTTCCCCTCTAAGTACACCTCTGCTGTCTTCAACCAAGATCTCAGCGATCACTGCCTCATTGCCTGCATCCGTAATGGGTCAGCGGTCAAACGACCTCTACTCATCACTGTAAAACGCTCCCTGAAACACTTCAGCGAGCAGGCCTTTCAATCGATCCTGGAAGGATATTGATCTCATCCCATCAGTAGAGGATGCCTGGATATTTTTTTTAAATGCCTTCCTAACCATCTTAAACAAACATGCCCCATTCAAGAAATGTAGAACCAGGAACAGATATAGCCCTTGGTTCTCCCCAGACCTGACTGCCCTTAACCAACACAAAAACATCCTATGGCGTTCTGCATTAGCATCGAACAGCCCCCGTGATATGCAGCTGTTCAGGGAAGCTAGAAACCATTATACACAGGCAGTTAGAAAAGCCAAGGCTAGCTTTTTCAAGCAGAAATTTGCTTCCTGCAACACTAACTCCAAAAAGTTCTGGGACACTGTAAAGTCCATGGAGAATAAGAACACCTCCTCCCAGCTGCCCACTGCACTGAAGATAGGAAACACTGTCACCACTGATAAATCCACCATAATTGAGAATTTCAATGAGCATTTTTCTAAGGCTGGCCATGCTTTCCACCTGGCTACTCCTACCCCGGTCAACAGCACTGCACCCCCAACAGCAACTCGCCCAAGCCTTCCCCATTTCTCCTTCTCCCAAATCCATTCAGCTGATGTTCTGAAAGAGCTGCAAAAACTGGACCCCTACAAATCAGCCGGGCTAGACAATCTGGACCCTTTCTTTCTAAAATTATCTGCCTAAATAGTTGTTCAACCTCTATTACTAGCCTGTTCAACCTCTCTTTACACCTGCATTGTTTGCTGTTTGGGGTTTTAGGCTCTGAGATGATGTACGAAGGGCTATATAAATAAAAGATTGATTTGATTTGAAAGCAGCTGCGGTCATCCCCCTCTTCAAAGGGGGGGACACTCTTGACCCAAACTGCTACAGACCTAAATCTATCCTACCATGCCTTTCTAAGGACTTCGAAAGCCAAGTCAACAAACAGATTATCAAATCAAATCAAATTTATTTATATAGCCCTTCGTACATCAGCTGATATCTCAAAGTGCTGTACAGAAACCCAGCCTAAAACCCCAAACAGCAAACAATGCAGGTGTAAAAGCTTACCGACCATTTCGAATCTCACCATACCTTCTCTGCTATGCAATCTGGTTTCAGAGCTGGTCATGGATGCACCTCAAGGTCCTAAACGATATCTTAACCGCCATCGATAAGAAACATTACTGTGCAGCCGTATTCATTGATCTGGCCAAGGCTTTCGACTCTGTCAATCACCACATCCTCATCGGCAGACTCGACAGCCTTGGTTTCTCAAATGATTGCCTCGCCTGGTTCACCAACTACTTCTCTGATAGTGTTCAGTGTGTCAAATCAGAGGGTCTGCTGTCCGGACCTCTGGCAGTGTCTATGGGGATGCCACAGGGTTCAATTCTTGGACCGACTCTCTTCTCTGTATACATCAATGAGGTCGCTCTTGCTGCGGGTGAGTCTCTGATCCACCTCTACGCAGACGACACCATTCTGTATACTTCCGGCCCTTCTTTGGACACTGTGTTAACAACCCTCCAGGCAAGCTTCAATGCCATACAACTCTCCTTCCGTGGCCTCCAATTGCTCTTAAATACAAGTAAAACTAAATGCATGCTCTTCAACCGATCGCTACCTGCACCTGCCTGTCCAACATCACTACTCTGGACGGCTCTGACTTAGAATACGTGGACAGCTACAAATACTTAGGTATCTGGTTTGACTGTAAACTCTCCTTCCAGACCCATATCAAACATCTCCAATCCAAAGTTAAATCTAGAATTGGCTTCCTATTTCGCAACAAAGCATCCTTCACTCATGCTGCCAAACATACCCTTGTAAAACTGACCATCCTACCAATCCTCGACTTTGGCGATGTCATTTACAAAATAGCCTCCAATACCCTACTCAACAAATTGGATGCAGTCTATCACAGTGCAATCCGTTTTGTCACCAAAGCCCCATATACTACCCACCATTGCGACCTGTATGCTCTCGTTGGCTGGCCCTCGCTTCATACTCGTCGCCAAACCCACTGGCTCCATGTCATCTACAAGACCCTGCTAGGTAAAGTCCCCCCTTATCTCAGCTCGCTGGTCACCATAGCATCTCCCACCTATAGCACACGCTCCAGCAGGTATATCTCTCTAGTCACCCCCAAAACCAATAATTTTTTGGGCCGCCTCTCCTTCCAGTTCTCTGCTGCCAATGACTGGAACGAACTACAAAAATCTCTGAAACTGGAAACACTTATCTCCCTCACTAGCTTTAAGCACCAACTGTCAGAGCAGCTCACAGATGACTACACCTGTACACAGCCCACCTATAATTTAGCCCAAACAACTACCTCTTTCCCAACTGTATTTAATTTATTTATTTATTTTTCTCCTTTGCACCCCATTATTTTTATTTCTACTTTGCACATTCTTCCATTGCAAAACTACCATTCCAGTGTTTTACTTGCTATATTGTATTTACTTTGCCACCATGGCCTTTTTTGCCTTTACCTCCCTTCTCACCTCATTTGCTCACATTGTATATAGACTTGTTTATACTGTATTATTGACTGTATGTTTGTTTTACTCCATGTGTAACTCTGTGTCATTGTATCTGTCGAACTGCTTTGCTTTATCTTGGCCAGGTCGCAATTGTAAGTGAGAACTTGTTCTCAACTTGCCTACCTGGTTAAATAAAGGTAAAATAAATGAATAAATAAAAATGTCTTGTATTCCAGATCATAAATGGCTCCCCCTCCACTTAGTATTTTTGTTAAACAGAAAACCCAAACATATGGCAGCAGATCTGCCAAGGTCTGCCATGAGAGATGACTGTATAGTTCCTTTACGGAAAAGCACCTTTAGTCAATCTGCTTTCTCTGTAAGAGCTTCCCATGTCTGGAATACACTGCTATCAGACACAACTGTACCACCTATCACACCTTCACTAAAAACATGAAGACACGGCAAAAGGCCAATCAGACAAGTAAACATAAAGACCAATCAGACTAGTGAACATAAAGACCAATCAGACTAGTGAACATAAAGACATGGACAAAGGCCAAATCAGACTAGTGAACATGACTAAAGACCAATCAGACTGGTGAACATAAAGACATGGACAAAGACCAATCAGACAAGTAAACATAGAGACATGGAGAAAGGCCAATCAGACAAGTGAACATAAAGGCACAGATAAAGGCCAATCAGACGAGTGAACATAAAGACCAATCAGACTAGTGAACATGAAGACACGGCTAAAGACCAATCAGACTAGTGAACATAAAGACCAATCAGACTAGTGAACATAAAGACATGGAGAAAGGCCAATCAGACAAGTGAACATAAAGGCACAGCTAAAGGCCAATCAGACGAGTGAACATAAAGACCAATCAGACTAGTGAACATGAAGACACGGCTAAAGACCAATCAGACTAGTGAACATAAAGACCAATCAGACTAGTGAAAATAAAGACCAATCAGACTAGTGAACAAAAAGACACGGTTAAAGGCCAAATCAGACTAGTAAACATGACTAAAGACCAATCAGACTAGTGAAAATAAAGACACGGCTAAAGGCCTAATCAGACTAGTGAACATAAAGACCAATCAGACTAGTGAACATAAAGACATGGCTGAAGGCCAAATCAGACTAGTGAACATGACTAAAGACCAATCAGACTAGTGAACATAAAGACATGGACAAAGACCAATCAGACTAGTGAACATAAAGACATGGACAAAGACCAATCAGACTAGTGAACATAAAAACATGGACAAAGACCAATCAGACTAGTGAACATAAAGACATGACTAAAGGCCAAATCAGACTAGTGAACATAAAGACATGACTAAAGGCCAATCAGACTAGTGAACATAAAGACACGGCTAAAGGCCAATCAGACTAGTGAACATAAAGACACGGCTAAAGGCCAATCAGACTAGTGAACATAAAGACAAGGCTAAAGGTAAAATCAGACTAGCGAACATAAAGACAAGGCTAAAGGCCAATCAGACTAGTGAACATGACTAAAGACCAATCAGACAAGTGAACATATAGACAAGGCTAAATGCCAATCAGACTAGTGAACATAAAGACACGGCTAAAGGCCAATAAGACTAGTGAACATAAAGACATGGACAAAGACCAATCAGACTAGTGAACATAAAGACATGGACAAAGGCCAATCAGACTAGTGAACATAGAGACATGGACAAAGACCAATCAGACTAGTGACCATAAAGACACGGCTAAAGGCCAAATCAGACTAGTGAACATGACTAAAGACCATTCAGACTAGTGAACATAACGACATGGATAAAGACCAATCAGACTAGTGAACATAAAGACCAATCAAACTAGTGAACATAAAGACATGGACAAATACCAATCAGACTAGTGAACATAAAGACATGGACAAAGGCCAATCAGACTAGTGAACATAAAGACATGGACAAAGACCAATCAGACTAGTGACCATAAAGACCAATCAGACTAGTGAACCTATAGACACGGCTAAAGGCCAAATCAGACTAGTGAACATGACTAAAGACCAATCAGACTAGTGAACATAAAGACACGGCTAAAGGCCAATCAGACTAGTAAACATAAAGACACGGCTAAAGGCCAAATCAGACTAGTGAACATAAAGACAAGGCTAAAGGCCAAATCAGACAAGTGAACATAAAGACAAGGCTAAAGGCCAAATCAGACTAGTGAACATAAAGACACGGCTAAAGGTCAAATCAGACTAGTGAACATAAAGACAAGGCTAAAGGCCAATCAGACTAGTGAACATAAAGACAAGGCTAAAGACCAATCAGACTAGTGAACATAAAGACAAGGCTAAAGACCAATCAGACTAGTGAACATAAAAACATGGACAAAGACCAATCAGACTAGTGAACATGACTAAAGACCAATCAGACAAGTGAACATATAGAAAGACAAGTGGCTAAAGGCCAATCAGACTAGTGAACATGGCTAAAGGCCAATCAGACTAGTGAACATAAAGACAAGGCTAAAGGTCAAATCAGACTCAAATCAGACTAGTGAACATAAAGACAAGGCTAAAGGCCAATCAGACTAGTGAACATAAAGACAAGGCTAAAGGTCAAATCAGACTAGTGAACATAAAACATAAAGACAGACTAGTGAACATAAAGAACAATCAGACTAGTGAACATAAAGACAACGGCTAAAGGCCAATCAGACTAGTGAACATAAAGACAAGGCTAAAGGTCAAATCAGACTAGTGAACATAAAGACAAAGGCAATAAAGGTCAAATCAGACTAGTGAACAGGCTAAAGACCAATCAGACAGTGAACATAAAGACAAGGCTAAGACCAATCAGACTAGTGAACATAAAGCCAATCAGACAAGTGAACTAAAAAGGCCAATCAGACTAGTGAACATAAAGACACGGCTAAAGGCCAATCAGACTAGTGAACATAAAGACACAAGGCTAAAGTGAACATAAAGACCAAATCAGACTAGTGAACATGACTAAAGGCCAATCAGACTAGTGAACATAAAGACACGACTAAAGGCCAATGCGACTAGTGAACATAAAGACATAGACAAAGACCAATCAGACTAGTGAACATAAAGACCAATCAGACTAGTGAACATAAAGACACGGCTAAAGGCCAACCAGACTAGTGAACATAAAGACATGGACAAAGGCCAATCATACTAGTGAACATAAGGACATGGACAAAGGCCAATCAGACTAGTGAACATAAAGAAACGACTAAAAGCCAATCAGACAAGTGAACAAAAAGACATGGACAAAGACCAATCAGACTAGTGAACATGACTAAAGACCAATCAGACTAGTGAACATAAAGACTAAAGGCCAAATCAGACTAGTGAACATGACTAAAGACCAATCAGACTAGTGAACATAAAGACAAGGCTAAAGGCCATATCAGACTAGTGAACATAAAGACAAGGCTGAAGGCCAATCAGACTAGTGAACATAAAGACAAGGCTAAAGGCCAAATCAGACTAGTGAACATAAAGACCAATCAGACTAGTGAACATAAAGACCAATCAGACTAGTGAACATAAAGACCAATCAGACTAGTGAACCTAAAGACACGGCTAAAGGCCAATCAGACAAGTGAACATAAATACATGGACAAAGGCCAAATCAGACTAGTGAACATGAAGACAAGGCTAAAGGCCAAATCAGACTAGTGAACATAAAGACATGAACAAAGACCAAACAGACTAGTGAACATAAAGACATGGCTAAAGGCCAAATCAGACTAGTGAACATAAAGACACGGCTAAAGGCCAAATCAGACTAGTGAACATAAAGACAAGGCTAAAGACCAATCAGACTAGTGAACATAAAGACACAGCTAAAGGCCAAATCAGACTAGTGAACATAAAGACAAGGCTAAAGACCAATCAGACTAGTGAACATAAAGACAAGGCTAAAGACCAATCAGACTAGTGAACATAAAAACATGGACAAAGACCAATCAGACTAGTGAACATGACTAAAGACCAATCAGACAAGTGAACATATAGACACGGCTAAAGGCCAATCAGACTAGTGAACATAAAGACCAGGCTAAAGACCAATCAGACTAGTGAACATAAAAACATGGACAAAGACCAATCAGACTAGTGAACATGACTAAAGACCAATCAGACAAGTGAACATATAGAAACGGCTAAAGGCCAATCAGACTAGTGAACATGGCTAAAGGCCAATCAGACTAGTGAACATAAAGACAAGGCTAAAGGTCAAATCAGACTAGTGAACATAAAGACACGGCTAAAGGCCAATCAGACTAGTGAACATAAAGACAAGGCTAAAGGTCAAATCAGACTAGCGAACATAAAGACACGGCTAAAGAACAATCAGACTAGCGAACATAAAGACACGGCTGAAGGCCAATCAGACTAGTGAACATAAAGACAAGGCTAAAGGTCAAATCAGACTAGTGAACATAAAGACAAGGCTAAAGGTCAAATCAGACTAGTGAACATAAAGACAAGGCTAAAGGCCAAATCAGACTAGTGAACATAAAGACACGGCTAAAGGCCAATCAGACTAGTGAACATAAAGACACGGCTAAAGGCCCATCAGACTAGTGAACATCAAGACACGACTAAAGGCCAATCCGACTAGTGAACATAAAGACATAGACAAAGACCAATCAGACTAGTGAACATAAAGACCAATCAGACTAGTGAACCTAAAGACAAGGCTAAAGACCAATCAGACAAGTGAACATAAAGACAAGGCTAAAGGCCAAATCAGACTAGTGAACATAAAGACACGGCTAAAGGCCAATCAGACTAGTGAACATAAAGACATGGACAAAGACCAATCAGACTAGTGAACATAAAGACACGGCTAAAGGCCAATCAGACTAGTGAACATAAAGACACGGCTAAAGGCCAATCAGACTAGTGAACATAAAGACAAGGCTAAAGGCCAAATCAGACTAGTGAACATGACTAAAGGCCAATCAGACTAGTGAACATAAAGACACGACTAAAGGCCAATGCGACTAGTGAACATAAAGACATGGACAAAGGCCAATCATACTAGTGAACATAAGGACATGGACAAAGGCCAATCAGACTAGTGAACATAAAGACCAATCAGACTAGTGAACATAAAGACACGGCTAAAGGCCAACCAGACTAGTGAACATAAAGACATGGACAAAGGCCAATCATACTAGTGAACATAAGGACATGGACAAAGGCCAATCAGACTAGTGAACATAAAGAAACGACTAAAAGCCAATCAGACAAGTGAACAAAAAGACATGGACAAAGACCAATCAGACTAGTGAACATGACTAAAGACCAATCAGACTAGTGAACATAAAGACTAAAGGCCAAATCAGACTAGTGAACATGACTAAAGACCAATCAGACTAGTGAACATAAAGACAAGGCTAAAGGCCATATCAGACTAGTGAACATAAAGACAAGGCTGAAGGCCAATCAGACTAGTGAACATAAAGACAAGGCTAAAGGCCAAATCAGACTAGTGAACATAAAGACCAATCAGACTAGTGAACATAAAGACCAATCAGACTAGTGAACATAAAGACCAATCAGACTAGTGAACCTAAAGACACGGCTAAAGGCCAATCAGACAAGTGAACATAAATACATGGACAAAGGCCAAATCAGACTAGTGAACATGAAGACAAGGCTAAAGGCCAAATCAGACTAGTGAACATAAAGACATGAACAAAGACCAAACAGACTAGTGAACATAAAGACATGGCTAAAGGCCAAATCAGACTAGTGAACATAAAGACACGGCTAAAGGCCAAATCAGACTAGTGAACATAAAGACAAGGCTAAAGACCAATCAGACTAGTGAACATAAAGACACAGCTAAAGGCCAAATCAGACTAGTGAACATAAAGACAAGGCTAAAGACCAATCAGACTAGTGAACATAAAAACATGGACAAAGACCAATCAGACTAGTGAACATGACTAAAGACCAATCAGACAAGTGAACATATAGACACGGCTAAAGGCCAATCAGACTAGTGAACATAAAGACCAGGCTAAAGACCAATCAGACTAGTGAACATAAAAACATGGACAAAGACCAATCAGACTAGTGAACATGACTAAAGACCAATCAGACAAGTGAACATATAGACAAGGCTAAAGGCCAATCAGACTAGTGAACATAAAGACATGGCTAAAGGCCAATCAGACTAGTGAACATAAAGACAAGGCTAAAGGTCAAATCAGACTAGTGAACATAAAGACACGGCTAAAGGCCAATCAGACTAGTGAACATAAAGACAAGGCTAAAGGTCAAATCAGACTAGCGAACATAAAGACACGGCTAAAGAACAATCAGACTAGCGAACATAAAGACACGGCTAAAGGCCAATCAGACTAGTGAACATAAAGACAAGGCTAAAGGTCAAATCAGACTAGTGAACATAAAGACAAGGCTAAAGGTCAAATCAGACTAGTGAACATAAAGACAAGGCTAAAGGCCAAATCAGACTAGTGAACATAAAGACACGGCTAAAGGCCAATCAGACTAGTGAACATAAAGACACGGCTAAAGGCCCATCAGACTACTGAACATCAAGACACGACTAAAGGCCAATCCGACTAGTGAACATAAAGACATAGACAAAGACCAATCAGACTAGTGAACATAAAGACCAATCAGACTAGTGAACCTAAAGACAAGGCTAAAGACCAATCAGACAAGTGAACATAAAGACAAGGCTAAAGGCCAAATCAGACTAGTGAACATAAAGACATGGACAAAGACCAATCAGACTAGTGAACATAAAGACACGGCTAAAGGCCAATCAGACTAGTGAACATAAAGACACGGCTAAAGGCCAATCAGACTAGTGAACATAAAGACAAGGCTAAAGGCCAAATCAGACTAGTGAACATGACTAAAGGCCAATCAGACTAGTGACCATAAAGACACGACTAAAGGCCAATGCGACTAGTGAACATAAAGACACGGCTAAAGGCCAACCAGACTAGTGAACATAAAGACATGGACAAAGGCCAATCATACTAGTGAACATAAGGACATGGACAAAGGCCAATCAGACTAGTGAACATAAAGACACGACTAAAGGCCAATGCGACTAGTGAACATAAAGACATAGACAAAGACCAATCAGACTATTGAACATAAAGACCAATCAGACTAGTGAACATAAAGACACGGCTAAAGGCCAACCAGACTAGTGAACATAAAGACATGGACAAAGGCCAATCATACTAGTGAGCAAAAAGACATGGACAAAGACCAATCAGACTAGTGAACATGACTAAAGACCAATCAGACTAGTGAACATAAAGACTAAAGGCCAAATCAGACTAGTGAACATGACTAAAGACCAATCAGACTAGTGAACATAAAGACAAGGCTAAAGGCCATATCAGACTAGTGAACATAAAGACAAGGCTGAAGGCCAATCAGACTAGTGAACATAAAGACAAGGCTAAAGGCCAAATCAGACTAGTGAACATAAAGACCAATCAGACTAGTGAACATAAAGACCAATCAGACTAGTGAACATAAAGACCAATCAGACTAGTGAACCTAAAGACACGGCTAAAGGCCAATCAGACAAGTGAACATAAATACATGGACAAAGGCCAAATCAGACTAGTGAACATAAAGACAAGGCTAAAGGCCAAATCAGACTAGTGAACATGACTAAAGACCAATCAGACAAGTGAACATATAGACAAGGCTAAAGGCCAATCAGACTAGTGAACATAAAAACACGGCTAAAGGCCAATCAGACTAGTGAACATAAAGACAAGGCTGAAGGCCAATTCAGACTAGTGAACATAAAGACACAGCTAAAGGCCAAATCAGACTAGTGAACATAAAGACATGGACAAAGGCCAATCAGACTAGTGAACATAAAGAACAATCAGACTAGTGAACATAAAGAAACGACTAAAAGCCAATCAGACAAGTGAACAAAAAGACATGGACAAACACCAATCAAACTAGTGAACATGACTAAAGACCAATCAGACAAGTGAACATAAAGACACGGCTAAAAGCCAATTCAGACTAGTGAACATAAAGACAAGGCTAAAGACCAATCAGACTAGTGAACATAAAGACACAGCTAAAGGCCAATCAGACTAGTGAACATAAAGACAAGGCTAAAGGCCAAATCAGACTAGTGAACATGACTAAAGACCAATCAGCCAAGTGAACATATAGACACAGCTAAAGGCCAATCAGACTAGTGAACATAAAGACACGGCTAAAGGCCAATCAGACTAGTGAACATAAAGACACGACTAAAGGCCAATGCGACTAGTGAACATAAAGACATAGACAAAGACCAATCAGACTAGTGAACATAAAGGCCAATCAGACTAGTGAACCTAAAGACACGGCTAAAGGCCAATCAGACTAGTGAACATAAAGACACAGCTAAAGGCCAATCAGACTAGTGAACATAAAGACACGGCTAAAGGCCAATCAGACTAGTGAACATAAAGACATGGACAAAGGCCAATCATACTAGTGAACATAAGGACATGGACAAAGGCCAATCATACTAGTGAACATGACTAAAGACCAATCAGACTAGTGAACATGACTAAAGACCAATCAGACTAGTGAACATAAAGACAAGGCTAAAGGCCAAATCAGACTAGTGAACATAAAGACATGACTAAAGACCAATCAGACTAGTGAACATAAAGACACGGCTAAAGGCCAAATCAGACTAGTGAACATAAAGACATGACTAAAGACCAATCAGACTAGTGAACATAAAGACAAGGCTAAAGGCCAATCAGACTAGTGAACATAAAGACAAGGCTAAAGGCCAAATCAGACTAGTGAACTAATAAAGACAAGTGAACTAGACAGGCCAAATCAGACTAGTGAACATAAAGACAAGGCTAAAGGCCAAATCAGACTAGTGAACATGACTAAAGACCAATCAGACTAGTGAACATAAAGACAAGGCTAAAGGCCAAATCAGACTAGTGAACATAAAGACACGGCTAAAGGCCAATCAGACTAGTGAACATAAAGACAAGGCTAAAGGCCAATCAGACTAGTGAACATTAAGACCAATCAGACTAGTGAACATAAAGACATGGACAAAGACCAATCAGACTAGTGAACATAAAGACATGGACAAAGACCAATCAGACTAGTGAACATAAAGACATGGACAAAGGCCAATCAGACTAGTGAACATAAAGACATGGACAAAGACCAATCAGACTAGTGACCATAAAGACCAATCAGACTAGTGAACATAAAGAAACGGCTAAAGGCCAAATCAGACTAGTGAACATAAAGACACGGCTAAAGGCCAATCAGACTAGTGAACATAAAGACAAGGCTAAAGGCCAAATCAGACTAGTGAACATGACTAAAGACCAATCAGACAAGTGAACATATATACACGGCTAAAGGCCAATCAGACTAGTGAAAATAAAGACATGGCTAAAGGCCAGTCAGACTAGTGAACATAAAGACATGGACAAAGACCAATAAGACTAGTGAACATCAAGACACGGCTAAAGGCCAAATCAGACAAGTGAACATAAATACCAATCAGACTAGTGAACATAAAGACATGGACAAAGACCAATCAGACTAGTGAACATGAAGACCAATCAGACTAGTGAACCTAAAAACACGGCTAAAGGCTAATCAGACGAGTGAACAAAAAGACACGGCTAAAGGCCAATCCGACAAGTGAACATAAAGACCAATCATACTAGTGAACATAAAGACATGGCTAAAGACCAAATCAGACTTGTGAACATGACGAAAGCCAATCAGACTTGTGAACATAACGACATGGACAAAGACCAATCAGACTAGTGAACATAAAGACATGGTCAAAGGCCAATCAGACTAGTGAACATAAAGACCAATCAGACTAGTGAACCTAAAAACACGGCTAAAGGCTAATCAGACGAGTGAACAAAAAGACACGGCTAAAGGCCAATCAGACTAGTGAACATAAAGACCAATCAGACTAGTGAACATAAATACATGGACAAAAGCCAAATCAGACTAGTGAACATGACTAAAGGCCAATCAGACTAGTGAACACAAAGACACGGCTAAAGGCCAATCAGACTAGTGAACATCAAGACACGGCTAAAGGCCAAATCAGACTAGTGAACATAAAGACATGGACAAAGACCAATCAGACTAGTGAACATGACTAAAGGCCAATCCGACAAGAGAACATAAAGACATGGACAAAGAACAATCAGACTAGTGAACATAAAGACACGGCTAAAAGCCAATCCGACAAGTGAACAAAAAGACATGGACAAAGACCAATCAGACTAGTGAACATGACTAAAGACCAATCAGACTAGTGAACATAACGACATGGACAAAGACCAATCAGACTAGTGAACATAAAGAACAATCAGACTAGTGAACATAAAGAAACGACTAAAAGCCAATCAGACAAGTGAACAAAAAGACATGGACAAAGACCAATCAGACTAGTGAACATAAAGACCAATCAGACTAGTGAACATAAAGACCAATCAGACTAGTGAACATAAAGACCAATCAGACTAGTGAACATAAAGAACAATCAGACTAGTGAACATAAAGAAACGACTAAAGGCCAATCAGACAAGTGAACATAAATACATGGACAAAAGCCAAATCAGACTAGTGAACATGACTAAAGACCAATCAGACAAGTGAACATATAGACAAGGCTAAAGGCCAATCAGACTAGTGAACATAAAAACACGGCTAAAGGCCAATCAGACTAGTGAACATAAAGACATGGACAAAGGCCAATCAGACTAGTGAACATAAAGCCAAATCAGACAAGTGAACAAAAAGACATGGACAAAGACCAATCAAACTAGTGAACATGACTAAAGACCAATCAGACAAGTGAACATAAAGACACGGCTAAAAGCCAATTCAGACTAGTGAACATAAAGACAAGGCTAAAGGCCAAATCAGACTAGTGAACATAAAGACAAGGCTAAAGATCAATCAGACTAGTGAACATAAAGACACAGCTAAAGGCCAATCAGACTAGTGAACATAAAGACAAGGCTAAAGGCCAAATCAGACTAGTGAACATGACTAAAGACCAATCAGACAAGTGAACATATAGACACAGCTAAAGGCCAATCAGACTAGTGAACATAAAGAAACGGCTAAAGGCCAATCAGACTAGTCAACATAAAGACAAGGCTAAAGGCCAATTCAGACTAGTGAACATAAAGACATGGACAAAAGCCAAATCAGACTAGTGAACATCAAGACACGGCTAAAGGCCAAATCAGACAAGTGAACATAAAGACCAATCAGACTAGTGAACATCAAGACACGGCTAAAGGCCAAATCAGACAAGTGAACATAAAGACCAATCAGACTAGTGAACATAAAGACATGGACAAAGACCAATCAGACTAGTGAACATAAAGACGAGGCTAAAGGCCAAATCAGACTAGTGAACATGACTAAAGACCAATCAGACAAGTGAACATATAGACAAGGCTAAAGGCCAATCAGACTAGTGAACATAAAAACACGGCTAAAGGCCAATCAGACTAGTGAACATAAAGACATGGACAAAGGCCAATCAGACTAGTGAACATAAAGAACAATCAGACTAGTGAACATAAAGAAACGACTAAAAGCCAATCAGACAAGTGAACAAAAAGACATGGACAAAGACCAATCAAACTAGTGAACATGACTAAAGACCAATCAGACAAGTGAACATAAAGACACGGCTAAAAGCCAATTCAGACTAGTGAACATAAAGACAAGGCTAAAGGCCAAATCAGACTAGTGAACATGACTAAAGACCAATCAGACAAGTGAACATATAGACACAGCTAAAGGCCAATCAGACTAGTGAACATAAAGAAACGGCTAAAGGCCAATCAGACTAGTCAACATAAAGACAAGGCTAAAGGCCAATTCAGACTAGTGAACATCAAGACACAGCTAAAGGCCAAATCAGACAAGTGAACATAAAGACCAATCAGACTAGTGAACATAAAGACATGGACAAAGACCAATCAGACTAGTGAACATAAATACATGGACAAAGGCCAAATCAGACTAGTGAACATGACTAAAGACCAATCAGACAAGTGAACATAAAAACACGGCTAAAGGCCAATCAGACTAGTGAACATAAAGACAAGGCTAAAGGCCAATTCAGACTAGTGAATATAAAGACAAGGCTAAAGGCCAATTCAGACTAGTGAATATAAAGACACGGCTAAAGGCCAAATCAGACTAGTGAACATAAAGACATGGACAAAGGCCAATCAGACTAGTGAACATAAAGAACAATCAGACTAGTGAACATAAAGAAACGACTAAAAGCCAATCAGACAAGTGAACATAAATACATGGACAAAGGCCAAATCAGACTAGTGAACATAAAGACAAGGCTAAAGGCCAAATCAGACTAGTGAACATGACTAAAGACCCATCAGACAAGTGAACATATAGACAAGGCTAAAGGCCAATCAGACTAGTGAACATAAATACATGGACAAAGGCCAAATCAGACTAGTGAACATAAAGACACGGCTAAAGGCCAATTCAGTCTAGTGAATATAAAGACACGGCTAAAGGCCAAATCAGACTAGTGAACATAAAGACATGGACAAAGGCCAATCAGACTAGTGAACATAAAGAACAATCAGACTAGTGAACATAAAGAAACGACTAAAAGCCAATCAGACAAGTGAACGAAAAGACATGGACAAAGACCAATCAAACTAGTGAACATGACTAAAGACCAATCAGACAAGTGAACATAAAGACACGGCTAAAAGCCAATTCAGACTAGTGAACATAAAGACAAGGCTAAAGGCCAAATCAGACTAGTGAACATAAAGACAAGGCTAAAGACCAATCAGACTAGTGAACATAAAGACACAGCTAAAGGCCAAATCAGACTAGTGAACATGACTAAAGACCAATCAGACAAGTGAACATATAGACACAGCTAAAGGCCAATCAGACTAGTGAACATAAAGAAACGGCTAAAGGCCAATCAGACTAGTCAACATAAAGACAAGGCTAAAGGCCAATTCAGACTAGTGAACATCAAGACACGGCTAAAGGCCAAATCAGACAAGTGAACATAAAGACCAATCAGGCTAGTGAACATAAAGACACGGCTAAAGGCCAATCAGACTAGTGAACATAAAGACTAGGCTAAAGGCCAAATCAGACTAGTGAACATGACTAAAGACCAATCAGACAAGTGAACATATAGACACAGCTAAAGGCCAATCAGACTAGTGAACATGACTAAAGACCAATCAGACAAGTGAACATATAGACACAGCTAAAGGCCAATCAGACTAGTGAACATAAAGAAACGGCTAAAGGCCAATCAGACTAGTCAACATAAAGACAAGGCTAAAGGCCAATTCAGACTAGTGAACATCAAGACACGGCTAAAGGCCAATTCAGACTAGTGAACATCAAGACCAATCAGACTAGTGAACATAAAGACATGGACAAAGACCAATCAGACTAGTGAACATGAAGACATGGACAAAGACCAATCAGACTAGTGAACATAAAGACCAATCAGACTAGTGAACATAAAGACCAATCAGACTAGTGAACCTAAAGACACGGCTAAAGGCCAATCAGACAAGTGAACATAAATACATGGACAAAGGCCAAATCAGACTAGTGAACATAAAGACACGGCTAAAGGCCAATCAGACTAGTGAACATAAAGACAAGGCTAAAGGCCAATTCAGACTAGTGAACATAAAAACACGGCTAAAGGCCAATTCAGACTAGTGAACATAAAGACACAGCTACTCCTACTGCTCTCTCTTCGTCCGCCCACGTGCTCTCGCACACCCCGAGAGCTTCTGGTCAGCGGGGTGGTGGCACCGGGATCCTCATCTCTCCCAAGTGGTCATTCTCTCTTTCTCCCCTTACCCATCTGTCTATCGCCTCCTTTGAATTCCATGCTGTCACAGTTACCAGCCCTTTCAAGCTTAACATCCTTATCATTTATCGCCCTCCAGGTTCCCTCGGAGAGTTCATCAATGAGCTTGATGCCTTGATAAGCTCCTTTCCTGAGGACGGCTCACCTCACACAGTTCTGGGCGACTTTAACCTCCCCACGTCTACCTTTGACTCATTCCTCTCTGCCTCCTTCTTTCCACTCCTCTCCTCTTTTGACCTCACCCTCTCACCTTCCCCCCCTACTCACAAGGCAGGCAATACGCTCGACCTCATCTTTACTAGATGCTGTTCCTCCACTAACCTCATTGCAACTCCCCTCCAAGTCTCCGACCACTACCTTGTATCCTTTTCCCTCTCGCTCTCATCCAACACTTCCCACACTGCCCCTACTCGGATGGTATCGCGCCGTCCCAACCTTCGCTCTCTCTCCCCCGCTACTCTCTCCTCTTCCATCCTATCATCTCTTCCCTCTGCTCAAACCTTCTCCAACCTATCTCCTGATTCTGCCTCCTCAACCCTCCTCTCCTCCCTTTCTGCATCCTTTGACTCTCTATGTCCCCTATCCTCCAGGCCGGCTCGGTCCTCCCCTCCCGCTCCGTGGCTCGACGACTCATTGCGAGCTCACAGAACAGGGCTCCGGGCAGCCGAGCGGAAATGGAGGAAAACTCGCCTCCCTGCGGACCTGGCATCCTTTCACTCCCTCCTCTCTACATTTTCCTCCTCTGTCTCTGCTGCTAAAGCCACTTTCTACCACTCTAAATTCCAAGCATCTGCCTCTCACCCTAGGAAGCTCTTTTGCCACCTTCTCCTCCCTCTTGAATCCTCCTCCCCCTCCCCCCCTCCTCCTCTCTGCAGATGACTTCGTCAACCATTTTGAAAAGAAGGTCGACGACATCCGATCCTCGTTTGCTAAGTCAAACGACACCGCTGGTTCTGCTCACACTGCCCTACCCTGTGCTCTGACCTCTTTCTCCCCTCTCTCTCCAGATGACATCTCGCGTCTTGTGACGGCCGGCCGCCCAACAACCTGCCCGCTTGACCCTATCCCCTCCTCTCTTCTCCAGACCATCTCCGGTGACCTTCTCCCTTACCTCACCTCGCTCATCAACTCATCCCTGACCGCTGGCTACGTCCCTCCCGTCTTCAAGAGAGCGAGAGTTGCACCCCTTCTGAAAAAACCTACACTCGATCCCTCCGATGTCAACAACTACAGACCAGTATCCCTTCTTTCTTTTCTCTCCAAAACTCTTGAACGTGCCGTCCTTGGCCAGCTCTCCCGCTATCTCTCTCAGAATGACCTTCTTGATCCAAATCAGTCAGGTTTCAAGACTAGTCATTCAACTGAGACTGCTCTTCTCTGTATCACGGAGGCGCTCCGCACTGCTAAAGCTAACTCTCTCTCCTCTGCTCTCATCCTTCTAGACCTATCGGCTGCCTTCGATACTGTGAACCATCAGATCCTCCTCTCCACCCTCTCCGAGTTGGGCATCTCCGGCGCGGCCCACGCTTGGATTGCGTCCTACCTGACAGGTCGCTCCTACCAGGTGGCGTGGCGAGAATCCGTCTCCTCACCACGTGCTCTCACCACTGGTGTCCCCCAGGGCTCTGTTCTAGGCCCTCTCCTATTCTCGCTATACACCAAGTCACTTGGCTCTGTCATAACCTCACATGGTCTCTCCTATCATTGCTATGCAGACGACACACAATTAATCTTCTCCTTTCCCCCTTCTGACGACCAGGTGGCGAATCGCATCTCTGCATGTCTGGCAGACATATCAGTGTGGATGACGGATCATCACCTCAAGCTGAACCTCGGCAAGACGGAGCTGCTCTTCCTCCCGGGGAAGGACTGCCCATTCCATGATCTCGCCATCACGGTTGACAACTCCATTGTGTCCTCGTCCCAGAGCGCTAAGAACCTTGGCGTGATCCTGGACAACACCCTGTCGTTCTCAAATAACATCAAGGCGGTGGCCCGTTCCTGTAGGTTCATGCTCTACAACATCCGCAGAGTACGACCCTGCCTCACACAGGAAGCGGCGCAGGTCCTAATCCAGGCACTTGTCATCTCCCGTCTGGATTACTGCAACTCGCTGTTGGCTGGGCTCCCTGCCTGTGCCATTAAACCCCTACAACTCATCCAGAACGCCGCAGCCCGTCTGGTGTTCAACCTTCCCAAGTTCTCTCACGCCACCCCGCTCCTCCGCTCTCTCCACTGGCTTCCAGTTGAAGCTCGCATCCGCTACAAGACCATGGTGCTTGCCTACGGAGCTGTGAGGGGAACGGCACCTCAGTACCTCCAGGCTCTGATCAGGCCCTACACCCAAACAAGGGCACTGCGTTCATCCACCTCTGGCCTGCTCGCCTCCCTACCACTGAGGAAGTACAGTTCCCGCTCAGCCCAGTCAAAACTGTTCGCTGCTCTGGCCCCCCAATGGTGGAACAAACTCCCTCACGACGCCAGGACAGCGGAGTCAATCACCACCTTCCGGAGACACCTGAAACCCCACCTCTTTAAGGAATACCTAGGATAGGATAAAGTAATCCTTCTCACCCCCCCCCTTAAAAGACCTAGATGCACTATTGTAAAGTGGCTGTTCCACTGGATGTCATAAGGTGAAAGCACCAATTTGTAAGTCGCTCTGGATAAGAGCGTCTGCTAAATGACTTAAATGTAAATGTAGCTAAAGGCCAAATCAGACTAGTGAACATAAAGACATGGACAAAGACCAATCAGACTAGTGAACATGACTAAAGACCAATCAGACAAGTGAACATATAGAGACGGCTAAAGGCCAAATCAGACTAGTGAACATGACTAAAGACCAATCAGACTAGTGAACATAACGACATGGACAAAGACCAATCAGACTAGTGAACATAAAGAACAATCAGACTAGTGAACATAAAGAAACGACTAAAAGCCAATCAGACAAGTGAACAAAAAGACATGGACAAAGACCAATCAGTCTAGTGAACATAAAGACCAATCAGACTAGTGAACATAAAGGCCAATTCAGACTAGTGAACCTAAAGACACGGCTAAAGGCCAATCAGACAAGTGAACATAAATACATGGACAAAGGCCAAATCAGACTAGTGAACATAAAGACAAGGCTAAAGGCCAAATCAGACTAGTGAACATGACTAAAGACCAATCAGACAAGTGAACATATAGACAAGGCTAAAGGCCAATCAGACTAGTGAACATAAAGACAAGGCTAAAGGCCAAATCAGACTAGTGAACATGACTAAAGACCAATCAGACAAGTGAACATATAGACACGGATAAAGGCCAATCAGACTAGTGAACATAAAGACACGGCTAAAGGCCAATCAGACTAGTGAACATCAAGACACGGCTAAAGGCCAATCAGACTAGTGAACATAAAGACACGGCTAAAGGCCAAATCAGACTAGTGAACATGACTAAAGACCAATCAGACAAGTGAACATATAGACACAGCTAAAGGCCAATCAGACTAGTGAACATAAAGAAACGGCTAAAGGCCAATCAGACTAGTCAACATAAAGACAAGGCTAAAGGCCAATTCAGACTAGTGAACATCAAGACCAATCAGACTAGTGAACATAAAGACATGGACAAAGACCAATCAGACTAGTGAACATAAAGACATGGACAAAGACCAATCAGACTAGTGAACATAAAGACATGGACAAAGACCAATCAGACTAGTGAACATAAAGAACAATCAGACTAGTGAACATAACGACATGGACAAAGAACAATCAGACTAGTGAACATAAAGAAACGACTAAAAGCCAATCAGACAAGTGAACAAAAAGCCATGGACAAAGACCAATCAGACTAGTGAACATAAAGACCAATCAGACTAGTGAACATAAAGACCAATCAGACTAGTGAACATAAAGACCAATCAGACTAGTGAACCTAAAGACTCGGCTAAAGGCCAATCAGACAAGTGAACATAAATACATGGACAAAGGCCAAATCAGACTAGTGAACATAAAGACAAGGCTGAAGGCCAAATCAGACTAGTGAACATGACTAAAGACCAATCAGACAAGTGAACATATAGACAAGGCTAAAGACCAATCAGACTAGTGAACATAAAGACACAGCTAAAGGCCAATCAGACTAGTGAACATAAAGACAAGGCTAAAGACCAATCAGACTAGTGAACATAAAGACACAGCTAAAGGCCAAATCAGACTAGTGAACATGACTAAAGGCCAATCAGACAAGTGAACATATAGACACAGCTAAAGGCCAATCAGACTAGTGAACATAAAGAAACGGCTAAATGCCAATCAGACTAGTCAACATAAAGACAAGGCTAAAGGCCAATTCAGACTAGTGAACATCAAGACACGGCTAAAGGCCAAATCAGACAAGTGAACATAAAGACCAATCAGACTAGTGAACATAAAGACACGGCTAAAGGCCAATCAGACTAGTGAACATAAAGACAAGGCTAAAGGCCAAATCAGACTAGTGAACATGACTAAAGACCAATCAGACTAGTGAACATCAAGACACGGCTAAAGGCCAAATCAGACAAGTGAACATAAAGACCAATCAGACTAGTGAACATAAAGACACGGCTAAAGGCCAATCAGACTAGTGAACATAAAGACACGGCTAAAGGCCAATCAGACTAGTGAACATCAAGACACGGCTAAAGGCCAATCAGACTAGTGAGACAAGACTAAAGACCAATCAGACTAGTGAACATAGAAAGAGGCCAATCAGACTAGTGACACGACTAAAGGCCAATCAGACTAGTGAACATAAAGACCAATCAGACTAGTGAACATAAAGACACGGACTAAAAAGCCAATCAGACTAGTGAACATAAAGACAAGGCTAAAGGCCAAATCAGACTAGTGAACATGACTAAAGACCAATCAGACTAGTGAACATAAAGACACTAGGAACTAAAGGCCAATCAGACTAGTGAACATAAAGACAGAAGTGGCTAAAGGCCAACCAATCAGACTAGTGAACATAAAGAGGCCAATCAGACTAGTGAACATAAAGACACGGCTAAAGGCCAATCAGACTAGTGAACATCAAGACACGGCTAAAGGCCAATCAGACTAGTGAACATAAAGACACGGCTAAAGGCCAATCAGACTAGTGAACATAAAGACAAGACTAAAGGCCAAATCAGACTAGTGAACATGAAAAGACCAATCAGACAAGTGAACATAAAGACACAGCTAAAGGCCAATCAGACTAGTGAACATAAAGACAAGGCTAAAGGCCAATCAGACTAGTGAACATAAAGACAAGGCTAAAGGCCAATCAGACTAGTGAACATCATGACTAAACCAATCAGACTAGTGAACATAAAGACATGGACAAAGACCAATCAGACTAGTGAACATAAAGACATGGACAAAGACCAATCAGACTAGTGAACATAAAGACATGGACAAAGACCAATCAGACTAGTGAACATAAAGAACAATCAGACTAGTGAACAAAGCCAATCATGGACAAAGAACAATCAGACTAGTGAACATAAAGAAACGAAAAAGCCAATCAGACAAGTGAACAAAAACATGGACAAAGACCAATCAGACTAGTGAACATAAAGACCAATCAGACTAGTGAACATAAAGACCAATCAGACTAGTGAACATAAAGACCAATCAGACTAGTGAACATAAAGAACGGCTAAAGGCCAATCAGACTAGTGAACATAAATACATGGACAAAGGCCAATCAGACTAGTGAACATAAAGACAAGGCTAAAGGCCAATCAGACTAGTGAACATGACTAAAGACCAATCAGACAAGTGAACATATAGACAAGGCTAAAGACCAATCAGACTAGTGAACATAAAGACACGGCTAAAGGCCAATCAGACTAGTGAACATAAAGACAAGGCTAAAGGCCAATTCAGACTAGTGAACATAAAAGACACGGCTAAAGGCCAAATCAGACTAGTGAACATGACTAAAGGCCAATCAGACAAGTGAACATAAAGACACGGCTAAAGGCCAATCAGACTAGTGAACATGAACTAAATGCCAATCAGACTAGGAACATAAAGACAAGGCTAAAGGCCAATTCAGACTAGTGAACATAAAGACACGGCTAAAGCCAATCAGACTAGTGAACATAAAGACACGGCTAAAGGCCAATCAGACTAGTGAACATAAAGACACGGCTAAAGGCCAATCAGACTAGTGAACATAAAGACATGACTAAAGACCAATCAGACTAGTGAACATAAAGACATGGACAAAGACCAATCAGACTAGTGAACATCAAAGACCAATCAGACTAGTGAACATAAAGACATGGACAAAGGCCAATCAGACTAGTGAACATAAAGACATGGACTAAAGACCAATCAGACTAGTGAACATAAAGACCAATCAGACTAGTGAACATAATCAGACTAGTGAACATAAAGACATGGCTAAAGGCCAATCATAAAGACTAGTGAACTAAAGACACTAGTGGACTAAAGCCAATCAGACTAGTGAACATAAAGACAGGCCAATCAGACTAGTGAACATAAATAAAGGCCAATCAGACTAGTGAACATAAAGAGACCAATCAGCTAAAGGCCAATCAGACTAGTGAACATAAAGACTAGTGAACATAAAGACAAGGCTAAAGGCCAATCAGACTAGTGAACATAAAGGCCAATCAGACTAGTGAACATAAAGACAAGGCTAAAGGCCAATCAGACTAGTGAACATAAAGACAACTAAAGGCCAATCAGACTAGTGAAAAAGACCAATCAGACTAGTGAACATAAAGACACGGCTAAAGGCCAAATCAGACTAGTGAACATAAAGACACGGCTAAAGACCAATCAGACTAGTGAACATAAAGACAATCAGACTAGTGAACTAAAGGCCAAATCAGACTAGTGAACATGACTAAGACCAATCAGACTAGTGAACATGGACAAAGACAATCAGACTAGTGCTAAAGGCCAATCAGACTAGTGAACATAAAGACAAGGCTAAAGGCCAATCAGACAAGTGAAGTAAAGACATGGATAAAGACCAATCAGACTAGTGAACAGTGAACATAAAGGCCCAATCAGACTAAAGACCAATCAGTGAACATAAAGACAATCAGGAACTAAAGACCAATCAGACTAGTGAACATAAAAGACATGGACAAAGACCAATCAGACTAGTGAACATAAAGACCAATCAGACTAGTGAACATAAAGACAAGGACTAAAGGCCAATCAGACTAGTGAACATAAAGACTAGTGAACATAAAAAGACCAATCAGACTAGTGAACAGTGAACATGAACAAAGACACATGGCTAAAGCCAATCAGACTAGTGAACATAAAGATGACCAATCAGACTAGTGAACATAAAGACAAGGCTAAAGGCCAATCAGACTAGTGAACATAAAGACATGGACTAAAGGCCAAATCAGACTAGTGAACATGACTAAAGACCAATCAGACAAGTGAACATATAGACAGGCTAAAGGCCAATCAGACTAGTGAACATAAAGACACGGCTAAAGGCCAATCAGACTAGTGAACATAAAGACATGGCTAAAGGCCAATCAGACTAGTGAACATAAAGACACGGCTAAAGGCCAAATCAGACTCAGACAAGTGAACAAAGAAAGACCAATCAGACTAGTGAACATAAAGACACGGCTAAAGGCCAATCAGACTAGTGAACATAAAGACATAAAGACAAGGCTAAAGGCCAATCAGACTAGTGAACATAAAGACTAAAGACCAATCAGACTAGTGAACATAAAGACACGGCTAAAGGCCAATCAGACTAGTGAACATAAAGACAAGACTAAAGGCCAATCAGACTAGTGAACATGACACGGCTAAAGACCAATCAGACTAGTGAACATAAAGGCCAATCAGACTAGTGAACATAAAGACAAGGCTAAAGGCCAATCAGACTAGTGAACATAAAGACATGGCTAAAGACCAATCAGACTAGTGAACATAAAGACAAGGACTAAAGACCAATCAGACTAGTGAACATGACTAAAGACCAATCAGACTAGTGAACATAAAGACAAGGCAAAGAACAATCAGACTAGTGAACATAAAGACAATCAGACTAAAAGCCAATCAGACTAGTGAACATAAAGACATGGCTAAAGACCAATCAGACTAGTGAACATAAAGACCAATCAGACTAGTGAACATAAAGACAAGGCTAAAAAGGCCAATCAGACTAGTGAACATAAAGACATGGAGGCTAAAGGCCAATCAGACTAGTGAACATAAAGAAATGGACAAACTAAAAGCCAATCAGACTAGTGAACATAAAGACACGGCTAAAGGCCAATCAGACTAGTGAACATAAAGACATGGACTAAAGACCAATCAGACTAGTGAACATATAAAGAGTGAACATAAAGACCAATCAGACTAGTGAACATAAAAAGGCCAATCAGACTAGTGAACATAAAGACAAGGCAAAGGCCAATCAGACTAGTGAACATAAAGACACGGCTAAAGGCCAATCAGACTAGTGAACATAAAGACAAGGCTAAAGGCCAAATCAGACTAGTGAACATAAAGACACGGCTAAAGGCCAATCAGACTAGTGAACATAAAGACACGGCTAAAGGCCAATCAGACTAGTGAACATAAAGACAAGGCTAAAGGCCAATTCAGACTAGTGAACATAAAGACACAGTGGCTAAAGACCAATCAGACTAGTGAACATAAAGTGAACATAAAGGACATGGACTAAAGACCAATCAGACTAGTGAACACTAAAGACCAATCAGACTAGTGAACATAAAGACAAGGCTAAAGGCCAATCAGACTAGTGAACATGACTAAAGACCAATCAGACAAGTGAAACATGGACTAAAGGCCAATCAGACTAGTGAACATAAAGACAAGGCTAAATCAATCAGACTAGTGAAACAAGGACTAAAGCCAATCAGACTAGTGAACATAAAGACATGGACAAAGACCAATCAGACTAGTGAACATAAAGACCAATCAGACTAGTGAACATAAAGACCAATCAGACAAGTGAACAAAAAGACAGGCTAAAGGCCAATCAGACTAGTGAACATAAAGACATGGACAAAGACCAATCAGACTAGTGAACATAAAGAACAATCAGACTAGTGAACATAAAAGACAAAGAACAATCAGACTAGTGAACATAAAGACCAATCAGACTAAAAGCCAATCAGACTAGTGAACATAAAGACATGGCTCAGACTAAAGACCAATCAGACTAGTGAACATAAAGACCAATCAGACTAGTGAACATAAAGACCAATCAGACTAGTGAACATAAAGACACGGCTAAAGGCCAATCAGACTAGTGAACATAAAGACAAGGCTAAAGGCCAATTCAGACTAGTGAACATAAAGAACAATCAGACTAGTGAACATAAAGACAAGGCTAAAGGCCAATCAGACTAGTGAACATAAAGACATGGACAAAGACCAATCAGACTAGTGAACATGACTAAAGACCAATCAGACAAGTGAACATAAAGACACGGCTAAAGGCCAAATCAGACTAGTGAACATAAAGACAAGGCTAAAGGCCAATCAGACTAGTGAACATGATAAAGACCAATCAGACTAGTGAACATAAAGACAAGGCTAAAGGCCAATCAGAAGTGAACATAAAACAATCAGACTAGTGAACATAAAGACCTAAAGACCAATCAGACTAGTGAACATAAAGACTAAAGACCAATCAGACAAGTGAACATAAAGACATGGACTAAAGGCCAATCAGACTAGTGAACATAAAGACCAATCAGACTAGTGAACATAAAGACATGGACTAAAGGCCAATCAGACTAGTGAACATAAAGACGACTAAAGGCCAATCAGACTAGTGAACATGACTAAAGACCAAAGACAGTGAACATAAAGACTAAAGGCCAAATCAGACTAGTGAACATAAAGACAATAAAGCCAATCAGACTAGTGAACATAAATCAAAGACCAATCAGTCTAGTGAACATAAAGACCAATCAGACAGACACGGCTAAAGGCCAATCAGACTAGTGAACATAAAGACAAGGCTAAAGGCCAATCAGACTAGTGAACATAAAGACAAGGCTAAAAGGCCAATCAGACTAGTGAAAGCTAAAGGCCAATCAGACTAGTGAACATAAAGACAGTGGACTAAAGGCCAATCAGACTAGTGAACATAAAGCAAGGCAAAGGCCAATCAGACAAGTGAACAAAAAGACATGGAAAAGACCAATCAGACTAGTGAACATAAAGACCAATCAGACTAGTGAACATAAAGACGGCTAAAGGCCAATCAGACTAGTGAACATAAAGACAAGGCTAAAGGCCAACTAGTGAACATAAAGACAAAACAATCAGACTAGTGAACATAAAGACCAATCAGACTAGTGAACCTAAAGAACATAAAGACCAATCAGACTAGTGAACATAAAGACCAATCAGACTAGTGGACATAAAGACCAATCAGACTAGTGAACATAAAGACAAAGGCCAAATCAGACTAGTGAACATAAAGACAATGGACTAAAGGCCAAATCAGACTAGTGAACATGACTAAAGACCAATCAGACAAGTGAACATATAGACAAGGCTAAAGGCCAATCAGACTAGTGAACATAAAAACACGGCTAAAGGCCAATCAGACTAGTGAACATAAAGACAAGGCTAAAGGCCAATCAGACTAGTGAACATAAAGACATGGACAAAGACCAATCAGACTAGTGAACATAAAGACACGGCTAAAGGCCATTCCGACAAGTGAACAAAAAGACAAGGCTAAAGGCCAATCAGACTAGTGAACATGACTAAAGACCAATCAGACAAGTGAACATATTGAGACGGCTAAAGGCCAACTCAGACTAGTGAACATAAAGACATAGACAAAGACCAATCAGACTAGTGAACATAAAGACCAATCAGACTAGTGAACATAAAGACCAATCAGACAAGTGAACATAAAGACAAGGCTAAAGGCCAATTCAGACTAGTGAATATAAAGACAAGGCTAAAGGCCAAATCAGACTAGTGAACATGACTAAAGACCAATCAGACAACTGAACATATAGACAAGGCTAAAGGCCAATCAGACTAGTGAACATAAAAACACGGCTAAAGGCCAATCAGACTAGTGAACATAAAGACATGGACAAAGGCCAATCAGACTAGTGAACATAAAGACATGGACAAAGGCCAATCAGACTAGTGAACATAAAGAACAATCAGACTAGTGAACATAAAGAAACGACTAAAAGCCAATCAGACAATTGAACAAAAAGACATGGACAAAGACCAATCAAACTAGTGAACATGACTAAAGACCATTCAGACTAGTGAACATAAAGACACTGCTAAAGGCCAAATGAGACTAGTGAACATGACTAAAGACCAATCAGACAAGTGAACATATAGACATGGCTAAAGGCCAAATCAGACAAGTGAACATAAAGGCCAATCAGACTAGTGAACATAAAGACCAATCAAACTAGTGAACATAAAGACACGTCTAAAGGCCAATCAGACTAGTGAACATAAAGACATGGACAAAGACCAATCAGACTAGTGAACATAAAGACCAATCAGACTAGTGAACATAAAGACATGGACAAAGACCAATCAGACTAGTGAACATAAAGACCAATCAGACTAGTGAACATAAAGACATGGACAAAGCTGGTGAGGTGTGTATTGTCTCTCTATGTTATCTGTAGCTGGTGAGGTGTGGAAACACTTGCTTTCATGGATTTAGTTTGGTGCTTTTTGTGCTATTTTTCTGTCTGCATGCTACGTGTTGCTTGTACTATGTTGCTCTGTCTGTCTGCATGCTAAGTGTGGCTTGTCCTATGTTGCTCTGTCTGTCTGCATGCTAAGTGTGGCTTGTCCTATATTGCTCTGTCTGTCTGCATGCTAAGTGTGGCTTGTCCTATGTTGCTCTGTCTGTCTACATGCTAAGTGTGGCTTGTTCTATGTTTCTCTGTCTGCTTGTTACGTGTTGCTGGTCCTATGTTGCTCTGTCTATCTGCATGCTACGTGTTGCTGGTCCTATATTGCCTAGTCTGTCTGCTTGTTACGTGTTGCTGGTCCTATATTGCTCAGTCTGTCTGCTTGTTACGTGTTGCTGGTCCTATATTGCTCAGTCTGTCTGCATGCTAAGTGTGGCTGGTCCTATGTTTCTCTGTCTGCATGCTACGTGTTGCTGGTCCTATATTGCTCTGCATGCTACGTGTTGCTGGTCCTATATTGCTCTGCATGCTACGTGTTGCTGGTCCTATATTGCTCTGCATGCTACGTGTTGCTGGTCCTATGTTGCTCTGCATGCTACGTGTTGCTGGTCCTATGTTGCTCTGCATGGTACGTGTTGCTGGTCCTATATTGCTCTGCATGCTACGAGTTGCTGGTCCTATATTTCTCAGTCTGCATGTTACGTGTTGCTGGTCCTATGTTTCTCTGTCTGCATGCTACGTGTTGCTGGTCCTATATTGCTCTGCATGCTACGTGTTGCTGGTCCTATATTGCTCTGCATGCTACGTGTTGCTGGTCCTATATTGCTCTGCATGCTACGTGTTGCTGGTCATATATTGCTCTGCATGCTAAGTGTTGCTGGTCCTATATTGCTCTGCATGCTAAGTGTTGCTGGTCCTATGTTGCTCTGCATGCTACGTGTTGCTTGTCCTATATTGCTCTGCATGCTACGTGTTGCTGGTCCTATACTGCTCTGTCTGTCTGCTTGTTACGTGTTGCTGGTCCTATGTTGCTCTGCTTGTTACGTGTTGCTGGTCCTATATTGCTCTGCATGCTACGTGTTGCTGGTCCTATGTTGCTCTGCATGCTACGTGTTGCTGGTCCTATATTGCTCAGTCTGTCTGCTTGTTACGTGTTGCTGGTCCTATATTGCTCAGTCTGTCTGCTTGTTACGTGTTGCTGGTCCTATATTGCTCAGTCTGTCTGCATGCTAAGTGTCGCTGGTCCTATGTTGCTCTGTCTGTCTGCATGCTAAGTGTGGCTGGTCCTATGTTTCTCTGTCTGCATGCTACGTGTTGCTGGTCCTATATTGCTCTGCATGCTACGTGTTGCTGGTCCTATATTGCTCTGCATGCTACGTGTTGCTGGTCCTATATTGCTCTGCATGCTACGTGTTGCTGGTCCTATGTTGCTCTGCATGCTACGTGTTGCTGGTCCTATGTTGCTCTGCATGCTACGTGTTGCTGGTCCTATATTGCTCTGCATGCTACGAGTTGCTGGTCCTATATTTCTCAGTCTGCATGTTACGTGTTGCTGGTCCTATGTTTCTCTGTCTGCATGCTACGTGTTGCTGGTCCTATATTGCTCTGCATGCTAAGTGTTGCTGGTCCTATGTTGCTCTGCATGCTACGTGTTGCTTGTCCTATATTGCTCTGCATGCTACGTGTTGCTGGTCCTATATTGCTCTGTCTGTCTGCTTGTTACGTGTTGCTGGTCCTATGTTGCTCTGCTTGTTACGTGTTGCTGGTCCTATATTGCTCTGCATGCTACGTGTTGCTGGTCCTATGTTGCTCTGCATGCTACGTGTGGCTGGTCCTATGTTGCTCTGCTTGTTACGTGTTGCTGGTCCAAATTGCTCTGCATGCTACGTGTTGCTGGTCCAATGTTTCTCTGTCTGCATGCTACGTGTTGCTGGTCCTATGTTTCTCTGTCTGCTTGTTACGTGTTGCTGGTCCTATGTTGCTCTGCTTGTTACGTGTTGCTGGTCCTATATTGCTCTGCATGCTACGTGTTGCTGGTCCTATTTTGCTCTGCATGCTGTGTTGCTGGTCCTATATTGCCCTGCATGGTATGTGTTGCTGGTCCTATGTTGCTCTGCATGCTAAGTGTGGCTGGTCCTATGTTGCTCTGCTTGTTATGTGTTGCTGGTCCTATATTGCTCTGCTTGTTACGTGTTGCTGGTCCTATTTTGCTCTGCTTGTTACGTGTTGCTGGTCCTATGTTGCTCTGCATGCTAAGTGTTGCTGGTCCTATGTTGCTCTGCATGCTACGTGTTGCTGGTCCTATGTTGCTCTGCATGCTACGTGTTGCTGGTCCTATGTTGCTCTGCATGCTACGTGTTGCTGGTCCTATATTGCTCTGTCTGCTTGTTACGTGTTGCTGGTCCTATATTGCTCTGCTTGTTACGTGTTGCTGGTCCTATGTTGCTCTGTCTGTCTGCATGCTACGTGTTGCTGGTCCTATGTGCCTCTGTCTGCTTGTTACGTGTTGCTGGTCTTATATTGCTCTGCTTGTTATGTGTTGCTGGTCCTATGTTGCTCTGTCTGTCTGCATGCTACGTGTTGCTGGTCCTATGTGCCTCTGTCTGCTTGTTACGTGTTGCTGGTCCTATATTGCTCTGCATGCTACGTGTTGCTGGTCCTATATTGCTCTGCATGGTACGTGTTGCTGGTCCTATGTTGCTCTGCATGCTACGTGTTGCTGGTCCTATATTGCTCTGCATGCTACGTGTTGCTGGTCCTATGTTGCTCTGCATGCTACGTGTGGCTTATCCTATGTTGCTCTGCATGCTACGTGTTGCTGGTCCTATATTGCTCTGTCTGCTTGTTACGTGTTGCTGGTCCTATATTGCTCTGCTTGTTACGTGTTGCTGGTCCTATATTGCTCTGCATGCATGCTACGTGTTGCTGGTCCTATATTGCCTCTGTCTGCTTGTTACGTGTTGCTGGTCTATATTGCTCTGCATGTTACGTGTTGCTGGTCCTATATTGCTCTGCATGCATGCTACGTGTTGCTGGTCTTATATTGCTCTGTCTGCTTGTTACGTGTTGCTGGTCCTATATTGCTCTGCATGCTACGTGTTGCTGGTCCTATATTGCTCTGCATGCTACGTGTTGCTGGTCCTATATTGCTCTGCATGCTACGTGTTGCTGGTCCTATATTGCTCTGCATGTACGTGTTGCTGGTCCTATATTGCTCTGCATGCTATGTGTTGCTGGTACTATATTGCTCTGCAAGCTACGTGTTGCTCGTCCTATATTGCTCTGCATGGTACGTGTTGCTGGTCCTATATTGCTCTGCATGCTACGTGTTGCTGGTCCTATATTGCTCTGCATGGTACGTGTTGCTGGTCTTATATTGCTCTGCATGCTACGTGTTGCTGGTCCTATATTGCTCTGCATGCTACGTGTTGCTGGTCTTATATTGCTCTGCTGGTCCTATATTACGTGTTGCTGGTCCTATATTGCTCTGCATGGTACGTGTTGCTGGTCTTATATTGCTCTGCATGGTACGTGTTGCTGGTCCTATATTGCTCTGCATGCTACGTGTTGCTGGTCCTATATTGCTCTGCATGCTACGTGTTGCTGGTCCTATATTGCTCTGCATGCTACGTGTTGCTGGTCCTATATTGCTCTGCATGTGGCCACTGCTCATTGTTTGTCTGTATTATTATTGGAATTGTTTTTAATAACCAGCCCAGGGACTGAGGTTGAAAAATAGCTAAAACCGACACTTTTACTGAAACATCAATTAATGTGCACTGTCCCTGTAAAAATCCAAATGAACTCAAACTGTTTGTAGGAGCGAATCATTATCTTGAACGGGGTGGTGTACCTAATAAACTGGCCACTGAGTGTTTAGTTATTACTAAGTGTGTATATATTGTATGTATGTGTGTGTTCTGATGTGATGTATTTATTATTGTTCATTGTCTGAAACCAGTATGTGAATAAAGGTTGACCTGAACTGTCTGGTAACTATCATATGAATGGTTGGGGACACCTAGTGGCCAGCGTATGACACTGCATGTAACAACCACTAACTCATAGTAGTCTACAGCATACACACTGTCATTCAGCATATTGTTGGTACATATTTCCTATCATTAATATCCTAGAAGTATTTAATTCCCTCCGTGGAAAGAGAACAGAGGTCATTAGCACATGTCAGAGGTCATCGTGGGGACAGCAGGTCTAGATGGAAAGAGGATCTAAAGACCGCAGCAGGATTACTTGCTCAATCAGTCAAATGGATTTATAAAGCCTATTTACATCAGCAGATGTACAGAAACACAGCCTAATGTACAGAAACCCAGCCTAAAACCCCAAATAGCAAACAATGCAGATGTAGAAGCATGGTGGCTAGGAAAAAATCCCTAGAAAGGCTGGAACCTTGGAAGCAACCAGGCTCTGAGGAGTGGCTCTTCTGTGCACTGGAGTAATATTTTTTTACCTTTATTTTACTAGGCAAGTCAGTTAAGAACAAATTCTTGTTTTCAATGACGGCCTAGGAACAGTGGGTTAACTGCCTGTTCAGGGGCAGAACAACAGATTTGTACCTTGTCAGCTCAGGGATTTGAACTTGCAACCTTTCGGTTACTAGTCCAACACTCTAGCCACTAGGCTACCCTGCCGCCCCTATGATGATTTGGGAGGTTCCACTCAAGAATGAAAGTTCCAAGATGGTGTAATAGGTGTAACCAAGATGGCATAGCAGTTCAGACGACTTTTGTCCTCGTCTTGTCGTGTCCCGTATGTATATATATGTTTATATCTTTTTTTGCATAACTTTTTATATATATTTTATTATTTTCCATAAACTCATCTTCGAAACACTCTCCTGCTACCCGCCTCACCAATTTATATTTATATTAAAAAATATATATTATTTACCTCAAATCTGTAATCCTCCATAGAAGCTAACCAGAAGATAACCAGAAGATAACCAGAAGATAACCAGAAGCTAGCCAGAAGCTAACCAGAAGCTAATCCAGAAGCTAATCCAGAAGCTAACCAGAAGCTAATCCAGAAGCTAATCCAGAAGCTAACCAGAAGCTAACCAGAAGATAACCAGAAGATAACCAGAAGCTAACCAGAAGCTAGCCAGAAGCTAATCCAGAAGCTAGCCAGAAGCTAATCAGAAGCTAATCAGAAGCTAGTTAGCTTCTTTACTGGCTAATCGTTAGTATTCAGCTAACCACGGTTTGTGGTCATCAGCTATCCTTTAGCTCGAAAATCTATCGCCAGTTTTGTACGGCGCGGCTCGGAACGGAACATACCGGACCTATTTTTCTCTCCATGTCCCTGGATTTCAACCGCTAACTCTGGACATTTATACCTGGATTTATACCTGGATCTCGCAGCTAGCTAGCTGCTATCCGTGTGATTCCGGAGCAAACATCAATTATTCCGTAGCTAGCCAGCTGAAGAGTTCCATCAATCACCTATCCACACCCGTTTTATTGCCAACGCGGAGCCCCACCGGGCCTTCACGTCTTCATATCTGGACTACCGACATTATGTACCCGAGTTATCCGGCTGGCTCCTCCGTCTCGACGTTACCTGAACGCCCATCTGTGGCCCGCTAACCGTTAGCTGTCTTATCGTCTTATAGAGACAGAAAATAAAAAATCTTGGTTCTCTATAACTATATCTATTGTTTTTTTTTGTTTTTTTTTGTGTGTGATTTGGATTCATCCCCTCTACCACACGGAACCCCAATAATCCTACCGACTGAAACGCACGAGGTGGCTAATAACAGAACTCCTATGCTAGCTTGCTACCGATGGCTCGTCTAGCTGTCTAAATCGCCGTGACCCCAACCAACCCCAACCAACCTCTCTACTCACTGGACCCTTTTGATCACTCGACTAAGCATGCCTCTCCTTAATGTCAATATGCCTTGTCCATTGCTGTTCCGGTTAGTGTTTATTGGCTTATTTCACTGTAGAGCCTCTAGTCCTGCTCACTATACCTTATCCAACCTATTAGTTCCACCACCCACACATGAAATGACATCTCCTGGTTTCAATGATGTTTCTAGAGACAATATCTCTCTCTTCATCACTCAATACCTAGGTTTACCTCCACTGTATTCACATCCTACCATACCTTTGTCTGTACATTATACCTTGATGCTATTTTATCGCCCCCAGAAACCTCCTTTTACTCTCTGTTCCAGACGTTCTAGACGACCAATTCTTATTGCTTTTAGCCGCACCCTTATTCTACTCCTCCTATGTTCCTCTGGCGATGTAGAGGTGAATCCAGGCCCTGCAGTGCCTAGCTCCACTCCTATTCCCCAGGCGCTCTCTTTTGACGACTTCTGTAACCGTAATAGCCTTGGTTTCATGCATGTTAACATTGGAAGCCTCCTCCCTAAGTTTGTTCTATTCACTGGTTTAGCACACTCTGCCAACCCGGATGTTCTAGCTGTGTCTGAAACCTGGCTTAGGAAGACCACCAAAAATTCAGAAATTTTAATTCCAAACTACAACATTTTCAGACAAGATAGAACTGCCAAAGGGGGCGGTGTTGCAATCTACTGCAAAGATAGCCTGCAGAGTTCTGTCCTACTATCCAGGTCTGTACCCAAACAATTTGAACTTCTACTTTTAAAAATCCACCTCTCTAAAAACAAGTCTCTCACCGTTGCCGCCTGCTATAGACCACCCTCTGCCCCCAGCTGTGCTCTGGACCCCATATGTGAACTGATTGCCCCCCATCTATCTTCAGAGCTCGTGCTGCTAGGGGACCTAAACTGGAACATGCTTAACACCCCAGCCATCCTACAATCTGAACTTGATGCCCTCAATGTCACACAAATTATCAATGAACCTACCAGGTACCTCCCCAAAGCCTTAAACACAGGCACCCTCATAGATATCATCCTAACCAACGTGCCCTCTAATTACACCTCTGCTGTCTTCAACCAAGATCTCAGCGATCACTGCCTCATTGCCTGCATCCGTAATGGGTCAGCGGTCAAACGACCTCCACTCATCACTGTCAAACGCTCCCTGAAACACTTCAGGGAGCAGGCCTTTCTAATCGATCTGGCCGGGGTATCCTGGAAGGATATTGATCTCATCCCGTCAGTAGAGGATGCCTGGGTATTTTTTTTAAATGCCTTCCTAACCATCTTAAATAAGCATGCCCCATTCAAGAAATGTAGAACCAGGAACAGATATAGCCCTTGGTTCTCCCCAGACCTGACTGCCCTTAACCAAAACAAGAACATCCTATGGCGTTCTGCATTAATATCGAACAGCCCCCGTGATATGCAGCTGTTCAGGGAAGCTAGAAACCATTATACACAGGCAGTTAGAAAGGCCAAGGCTAGCTTTTTCAAGCTGAAATTTGCTTCCTGCAACACTAACTCAAAAAAGTTCTGGGACACTGTAAAGTCCATGGAGAATAAGAACACCTCCTCCTAGCTGCCCACTGCACTGAAGATAGGAAACACTGTCACCACCGATAAATCCACCATAATTGAGAATTTCAATAAGCATTTTTCTCCGGCTGGCCATGCTTTCCACCTGGCTACTCCTACCCCGGTCAACAGCACTGCACCCCCCCACAGCAACTCGCCCAAGCCTTCCCCATTTCTCCTTCTCCCAAATCCAGTCAGCTGATGTTCTGAAAGAGCTGCAATATCTGGAAACCCTACAAATCAGCCGGGCTAGGCAATCTGGACCCTTTCTTTCTAAAATCATCTCCCGAAATTGTTGCCACCCCTATTACTAGCCTGTTCAACCTCTCTTTCGTGTCGTCTGAGATTCCCAAAGATTGGAAAGCAGCTGCGGTCATCCCCCTCTTCAAAGGGGGGCACACTCTTGACCCAAACTGCTACAGACCTATATCTATCCTACCCTGCCTTTCTAAGGTCTTCGAAAGCCAAGTCAACAAACAGATTACTGACCATTTCTAATCCCACCGTACCTTCTCCGCTGTGCAATCCGGTTTCCGAGCCGGTCACGGGTGCACCTCAGCCACGCTCAAGGTACTAAACGATATCATAACTGCCATCGATAAAAGACAGTACTGTGCAGCCGTCTTCATCGACCTGGCCAAGACTTTCGACTCTGTCAATCACCATATTCTTATCGGCAGACTCAGCAGCCTCGTTTTTTCTAATGACTACCTTGCCTGCCTCACCAACTACTTTGCAGACAGAGTTCAGTGTGTCAAATCGGAGGGCATGTTGTCCGGTCCTCTGGCAGTCTCTATGGGGGTACCACAGGGTTCAATTCTCGGGCCGAATCTTTTCTCTGTATATATCAATGATGTTGCTCTTGCTGCGGGCGATTCCCTGATCCACCTCTATGCAGACGACACCATTCTGTATACCTCTGGTCCTTCCTTGGACACTGTGCTATCTAACCTCCAAACAAGCTTCAATGCCATACAACACTCCTTCCGTGGCCTCCAACTGCTCTTAAACGCTAGTAAAACCAAATGCATGCTTTTCAACCGTTCGCTGCCTGCACCCGCACGCCCGACTAGCATCACCACCCTGGATGGTTCCGACCTAGAATATGTGGACATCTATAAGTACCTAGGTGTCTGGCTAGACTGCAAACTCTCCTTCCAGACTCATATCAAACATCTCCAATCCAAAATCAAATCTAGAGTCGGCTTTCTATTTCGCAACAAAGCCTCCTTCACTCACGCTGCAAAACTTACCCTAGTAAAACTGACTATCCTACTGATCCTCGACTTCGGCGATGTCATCTACAAAATAGCTTCCAATAGTCTACTCAGAAAACTAGATGCAGTTTATCACAGTGCCATCCGTTTTGCTACTAAAGCACCTGATACCACCCACCACTGCGACCTGTATGCTCTAGTTGGCTGGCCCTCGCTACATGTTCGTCGCCAGACCCACTGGCTCCAGGTCATCTACAAGTCTATGCTAGGTAAAGCTCCGCCTTATCTCAGTTCACTGGTCACGATGTTAACACCAACCCGTAGCATGCACTCCAGCAGGTGTATCTCACTGATCATCCCTAAAGCCAAAACCTAATTTGGCCGCCTTTCCTTCCAGTTCTCTGCTGCCTGCGACTGGAACAAATTACAAAAATCTCTGAAGTTGGAGACTTTTATCTTCCTCACCAACTTTAAACATCTGCTATCTGAGCAGCTAACCGATCGCTGCAGCTGTACATAGTCCATCATTATATAGCCCACCTAATTTACCTACCTCATCCCCATACTGTTTTTATTTTATTTACTTTTCACATGTTCATCTGATCATTTATCACTCCAGTGTTAATCTGCTAAATTGTAAATATTCGCTCCTATGGCCTATTTATTGCCTACCTCCTCATGCCTTTTGCACACAATGTATATAGATTATTTTTTCTACTATGTTATTGACTTGTTTATTGTTTGTTGTTTACTCCATGTGTAACTCTGTGTTGTTGTCTTGGCCAGGTCGCAGTTGCAAATGAGAACTTGTTCTCAACTAGCCTACCTGGTTAAATAAAGGTGAAATAAAAATAAAAATAAAACAATTTTTGGAAGCTTGCTTCAGGGCTCGGGTATTTTCTGGAAGCTTGCTTCAGGGCTCAGGTATTTTCTGGAAGCTTGCTTCAGGGCTCAGGTATTTTCTGGAAGCTTGCTTCAGGGCTCAGGTATTTTCTGGAAGCTTGCTTCAGGGCTCAGGTATTTTCTGGAAGCTTGCTTCAGGGCTCAGGTATTTTCTGGAAGCTTGCTTCAGGGCTCAGGTATTTTCTGTATACCAGGGAGATCATTTCTTGTGACTGCATCTAGGGTATCACGCAAGGTTAAATTTAGATCCTCAGGTGGTTAACATATTTTTGTACTCCGATGTCCTTGGATAGGTGGACGGAGTCTGGAAGGGCATCTAGGAATCTTTGGGTAGTCTGAAAATGAATAGAGCTTTTGATAATCCTTGGTTGGGGTCTGGGCGAATGATTTGTTAGCGATGCAAGAGGGTGTTCCAATAATCATGGATTATGAGGAAAAACATTTAGATCCACAATATCTACTCTGCAGGACAACACTCGATCCAGGCTATGACTGTGGCAATTAGTAGGTCCCGAGACATGTAGGACAAAACCCACTGAGTCGATGATGGCTCCGAAAGCCTTTTGGAGTGGGTCTGTGGACTTTTCCATATAAATATTTAAATCACCAAAAATGTGAATATTATCTGCCATGACTACGAGGTCCGATAGGAATCCAGGGAACTCAGTGAGGAAAGCTATATACGGCCCAGGAGGCCTGTAAACAGTAGCTATAAAAAGGGATTGAGTAGGCTGCATACATTTCATTACTAGAAGCTCAAAAAACAAAAATGCAGTCTATTTGTTTTGTAAATAGAAATTTGATGTCATACATTTTAGCAAAACCTCTGTTTTGTGGGGAACCTCCCTCTGTGGGGAATATGGTCACTAGTGTAACTAGGAGGAGCGGCCTCATTTAACACAGTAAATTCACCAGGCTTGAACCATTTTTCAGTCAGGTCAATCACATCAAGATTATGATCAGTGATTATAACTGCCTTGGAAGTGAGGGATATAACATTAAGATGTCTTATTTTGAGATGTGAGGTATTATCACATATCTTAAAATAATGACAGGAATGGACGTGATCTTTATTCCAGTGAGATTGCTAAAGTGAACACTGCCATGTTTAGTTTTGCCCTAAACTCAGCAAAAAAATAACTGTCAACTGCATTTATTTTCAGCAAAACTTAACATGTGTAAATATTTGTATGAATTTAACAAAATTCAACAACTGAGACATAAACTGAACAAGTTCCACAGACATGTGACTAACAGAAATTGAATAATGTGTCCCTGAACAAAGGGGGGTCAAAATCAAAAGTAACAGTCAGTATCTGGTGTGGCCACCAGCTGCATTAAGAACTGCAGTGCATCTCCTCCTCATGGACTTCACCAGATTTGCCAGTTCTTGCTGTGAGATGTTACCCCACTCTTCCACCTTGGCACCTGCAAGTTCCCGGACATTTCTGGGGGGAATGGACCTAGCCCTGACCCTCCAATCCAACAGGTCCCAGACGTGCTCAATGGGATTGAGATCCGAGCTCTTCGCTGGCCATGGCAGAACACTGACATTCCTGTCTTGCAGGAAATCAAGCACAAAACGTGGCAATGTCATACTGGAGGGTCATGTCAGGATGAGCCTGCAGGAAGGGTACCACATGAGGGAAGAGGATGTCTTCCCTGTAATGCACAGCGTTGAGATTGCCTGCAATAACAACAAGTGGCTTTGTTAGTGGCAGACTCCACTAAGCTGGCAGGCTGGATAACAGCCTGGCTGACAGCCTGTTGCCTGGCCTGAAGCCTATCTCATTGTGGAGCTAGAGGAGTAAGACCCCTGTCTATGTTCATCGAGAATATGGGAGGGGCAGAAAACAGTTTTCAACCAGCGATTGAGTTGTGAGACTCTGCTGTAGGGCTCATCACTCCTCCTAACTGGGAGGGGGCCTGAGACAATTACTTTATGCCAACACATCTTTCTAGCTAAGTTATGTTGCGCTTGGTGACCTATGACTGTTTTATCCTAACATCGTTGGTGCCGACATGGATAAAAATGTCCCTATACCATCGACACTCACCAGTTTTAACCTCAGCCAGCAACATCTTCAGATTAGTTTTTGTGTTGGTAGCCCTGCCCCCTGGTAAACAGTGTCACTGGATTATTATTTAAAAATCTAATATTGTGGGTAACGGAGTTGCCAATGACTATGGTTTTTATTTTGTCAGAGCTAATGGTGGGAGGCTTCGGTGGCTTAGAGGAGAGACCTGGAAAGGCTCGGGCTCTGACTCGTTATATAGTGGGAAAATTGGTTGAAAGATTCAATGAGCGCAATGTATTATTATTAGTATTTTTTACGTTATTTTGACAGGGAATACATACATATTCAATATAAATCTACACCTCACACAATATATACACAGTCACATGCTGTACATATTTATATACACTACCGTTCAAATTTAGGGTGACTTAGAAATGTCCTTGTTTGCGAAAGAAAAGCACATTTTTGTCCATTAAAATAACATCAAATTCTTCAGAAATACAGTGCAGACAGTGTTAATGTTGTAAATTACTATTGTAGCTGGAAACAGCTGAATATTTATGGAATATCTATATATCTATGGGGCGGCAGGGTAGCCTAGTGGTTAGAGCATTGGACTAGTAACCGAAAGGTTGCAAGTTCAAATCCCCGAGCTGACAAGGTACATTTCTGTCGTTCTGCCCCTGAACAGGCAGTTAACCCACTGTTCCTAGGCTGTCATTGAAAATAAGAATTTGTTCTTAACTGACTTGCCTAGTAAAATACAGGTAATTTTTATTTTATTTTTTATTATCAGCAACCAATGGCTTGCTGTGTAAACTAATCCAAGTTTATCATTTTAAAAGGCTAAAAGTCTTCATTAGAAAACACTTTTGCAATAAAGAAGCAATAAAACTGTCCTTCTTTATACTATAGTATCTGGAGCATTTGTGGGGTCAACAGGTTCAAAATGGCAAGAAACAAAGAAATTTCTTCTGAAACTCGTCAGTCTATTCTTGTTATGAGAGATGAAGACTATTCCATGAGAGATGAAGGCTATTCCATGAGAGATGAAGGCTATTCCATGAGAGATGAAGGCTATTCCATGAGAGATGAAGCCTATTCCATGAGAGATGAAGGCTATTCCATGAGAGATGAAGGCTATTCCATGAGAGATGAAGGCTATTCCATGAGAGATGAAGGCTATTCCATGAGAGATGAAGGCTATTCCATGAGAGATGAAGGCTATTCCATGAGAGATGAAGGCTATTCCATGAGAGATGAAGGCTATTCCATGAGAGATGAAGGCTATTCCATGAGAGATGAAGGCTATTCCATGCGAGATGAAGGCTATTCCATGAGAGATGAAGGCTATTCCATGAGAGATGAAGGCTATTCCATGAGAGATGAAGGCTATTCCATGAGAGATGAAGGCTATTCCATGCGATAAATTGCCAAGAAACGGATCTCGTACATGTGAACTACTCCCTTCACAGAACAGAGCAAACAGTGAAGAAGCAATGCAGGGAAACTTTAGGGTGTAAATCTAAGAGATGTTTTCAATCCACTGATACTAAACGTGCATTTACCATAAAAACATATATATATTTAGTATTTTGATCGTGGACAAGGTTTATTTGAGTTATGGTCAGCACCATTTTAAATTCCCAGAGTAATGACTGGTGGTGTTGAGTTTTCACCCGGAGGGTGAATCGAAGAGAGTGAGGTGCGGATAACGAAGATGGCAACAATAAGTGGTCATTCACACATGAACTGTATAGCGCCAGGCTGTATGAATTGGCTCCAAAAAATCCCTCTGTAAACTACAATCAGCTGCCCAAGGACCCACAACTTTTGAAGAAGTGGCTCCATGTCCCGAAGAGGAAGGATGTGACATCTCGAGCTAGCAGGATGTGCAGAAGGCACTTCGCGGAGGAAGACTTCGTGGTGAAGGGTATTTTCGATACGGCACCCGGGAGTTTCCAAATGGAAAGGAGTCATAGGCCTACATTGAAGCCCTCTGCTTGCGCCTCTATTTTCACTTTCGAGGGTTATGGTTTAGGGGTTACCGACCGACCATCATCAACGTCGGTGACTTGAGTCAAGCAAAGCGACTGAACGGAGGAGGCGACACGAGTCAATGCACTAGAGCCTGAGGTAACGTTAACCGGTCATGACTGTTGTCGACTAGGCTAGCATTAGACACTGGACAACTTTGTTGCAACTCTAGTTGAAGGTACTGCTAAGTGCGTTTGAAGTGTTTTGTGTCAACACCCCCCCCCCCCCCCCCCCAAGTAAATAACATTAGCAAGCAACTCAACTGTGGCAGGTAGCCTAGTGGTTAGAGTGTTGGGCCTGTAACTAAAAGGTTGCTGGATCAAATCCCAGAGCTGACAAGGTACAGATCTGTTGTTCTGCCCCAGAACAAGGTGGCTAACCCACTGTTCCCCGGTAGGCTGTCATTGTAAATAAGAATTTGTTCTTAACTGACTTGCCTAGTTAAATAAAAACTAAACTTGCAACACAGTTTCTCTGTGTACCCCTGTTATTAGGTAGTTACTGTAGTGAGCTTCCACCTCAGATAGTCAAGTACTGTAATAGTTACTGTAGCGAGCTTCCACCTCAGATAGTCAAGTACTGTGAGAGTTACTATAGTGAGCTTCCACCTCAGATAGTCAAGTACTGTAATAGTTACTGTAGCGAGCTTCCACCTCAGATAGTCAAGAACTGTAATAGATACTGTAGCGAGCCTCCACCTCAGATAGTCAAGTACTGTAATAGTTACTGTAGCGAGCTTCCACCTCAGATAGTCAAGTACTGTAATAGTTACTGTAGAGAGCTTCCACCTCAGATAGCCAAGAACTGTAATAGTTACTGTAGCAAGCTTCCAGCTCAGATAGTCAAGTACTGTAATAGATACTGTAGCGAGCCTCCACCTCAGATAGTCAAGTACTGTAATAGTTACTGTAGCGAGCTTCCACCTCAGATAGTCAAGTACTGTAATAGTTACTGTAGCGAGCTTCCACCTCCGATAGTCAAGAACTGTAATAGATACTGTAGCGAGCCTCCACCTCAGATAGTCAAGTACTGTAATAGTTACTGTAGCGAGCTTCCACCTCAGATAGTCAAGTACTGTAATAGTTACTGTAGCGAGCTTCCACCTCAGATTGTCAAGTACTGTAATAGTTACTGTAGCGAGCTTCCACCTCAGATAGACAAGTACTGCAATAGTTACTGTAGCGAGCTTCCACCTCAGATAGTCAAGTACCGTAAAAATTACTGTAGCAAGCTTCCAGCTCAGATAGTCAAGTACTGTAATAGATACTGTAGCGAGCCTCCACCTCAGATAGTCAAGTACTGTAATAGTTACTGTAGCGAGCTTCCACCTCAGATAGTCAAGTACTGTAATAGTTACTGTAGCGAGCTTCCACCTCCGATAGTCAAGAACTGTAATAGATACTGTAGCGAGCCTCCACCTCAGATAGTCAAGTACTGTAATAGTTACTGTAGCGAGCTTCCACCTCAGATAGACAAGTACTGCAATAGTTACTGTAGCGAGCTTCCACCTCAGATAGTCAAGTACTGTAATAGTTACTGTAGTGAGCTTCCACCTCAGATAGTCAAGTAATAGTTACTGTAGCGAGCTTCCACCTCCGATAGTCAAGAACTGTAATAGATACTGTAGCGAGCCTCCACCTCAGATAGTCAAGTACTGTAATAGTTACTGTAGCGAGCTTCCACCTCAGATAGTCAAGTACTGTAATAGTTACTGTAGGGAGCTTCCCCATCAGATAGTCAAGTACTGTAATAGTAACTGTAGCTAGCTTCAACCTCAGATAATCAAGTACTGTAACAGATACTGTAGCGAGCTTCCACCTCCGATAGTCAAGAACTGTAATAGATACTGTAGCGAGCCTCCACCTCAGATAGTCAAGTACTGTAATAATAGTTACTGTACTGTAATAGTTACTGAGGGAGCTTCCACCTCAGATAGTCAAGTACTGTAATAGTTACTGTAGCGAGCTTCCACCTCAGATAGTCAAGTACTGTAATAGTTACTGTAGAGAGCTTCCACCTCAGATAGCCAAGAACTGTAATAGTTACTGTAGCAAGCTTCCAGCTCAGATAGTCAAGTACTGTAATAGTTACTGTAGCGAGCTTCCACCTCAGATAGTCAAGTACTGTAATAGTTACTGTAGCAAGCTTCCACCTCAGGTACTCAAGTACTGTAATAGTTACTGTAGCAAGCTTCAACCTCAGATAGCCAAGAACTGTAATAATTACTGTAGCGAGCTTCCAGCTCAGATAGTCAAGTACTGTAATAGTTACTGTAGCGAGCTTCCACCTCAGATAGTCAAGTACTGTAATAGTTACTGTAGCGAGCTTCAACCTCAGATAGTCAAGTACTGTAATAGTTACTGTAGCGAGCTTCCACCTCAGATAGTCAAGTACCGTAAAAGTTACTGTAGCGAGGCTCCACCTCAGATAGTCAAGTAATGTAATAGTTACTGTAGCAGGCTTCAACCTCAGATAGTCAGGTAATGTAATAGTTACTGTAGCGATCTTCCACCTCAGATAGTCAAGTACTGTAATAGTTACTGTAGCGATCTTCCACCTCAGATAGTCAAGTACTGTAATAGTTACTGTAGCGAGCTTCCAGCTCAGATAGTCAAGTACTGTAATAGTTACTGTAGTGAGCTTCCACCTCAGATAGTCAAGTAATAGTTACTGTAGCGAGCTTCCACCTCAGATAGTCAAGTACTGTAATAGTTATTGTAGCGAGCTTCAACCTCAGATAGTCAAGTACTGTAATAGTTACTGTAGCGAGCTTCCACCTCAGATAGTCAAGTACTGTAATAGTTACTGTAGCGATCTTCCACCTCAGATAGTCAAGTACTGTAATAGTTACTGTAGGGAGCTTCCACCTCAGATAGTCAAGTACTGTAATAGTTACTGTAGCGAGCTTCCACCTCAGATAGTCAAGTACTGTAATAGTTACTGTAGAGAGCTTCCACCTCAGATAGCCAAGAACTGTAATAGTTACTGTAGCAAGCTTCCAGCTCAGATAGTCAAGTACTGTAATAGTTACTGTATCGAGCTTCCACCTCAGATAGTCAAGTACTGTAATAGTTACTGTAGCGAGCTTCCACCTCAGGTACTCAAGTACTGTAATAGTTACTGTAGCAAGCTTCAACCTCAGATAGCCAAGAACTGTAATAATTACTGTAGCGAGCTTCCAGCTCAGATAGTCAAGTACTGTAATAGTTACTGTAGTGAGCTTCCACCTCAGATAGTCAAGTAATAGTTACTGTAGCGAGCTTCCACCTCAGATAGTCAAGTACTGTAATAGTTACTGTAGCGAGCTTCCAGCTCAGATAGTCAAGTACTGTAATAGTTACTGTAGTGAGCTTCCACCTCAGATAATCAAGTAATAGTTACTGTAGCGAGCTTCCACCTCAGATAGTCAAGTACTGTAATAGTTATTGTAGCGAGCTTCAACCTCAGATAGTCAAGTACTGTAATAGTTACTGTAGCGAGCTTCCACCTCAGATAGTCAAGTACTGTAATAGTTACTGTAGCGATCTTCCACCTCAGATAGTCAAGTACTGTAATAGTTACTGTAGGGAGCTTCCACCTCAGATAGTCAAGTACTGTAATAGTTACTGTAGCGAGCTTCCACCTCAGATAGTCAAGTACTGTAATAGTTACTGTAGCAAGCTTCAACCTCAGATAGCCAAGAACTGTAATAATTACTGTAGCGAGCTTCCAGCTCAGATAGTCAAGTACTGTAATAGTTACTGTAGTGAGCTTCCACCTCAGATAGTCAAGTAATAGTTACTGTAGCGAGCTTCCACCTCAGATAGTCAAGTACTGTAATAGTTACTGTAGCGAGCTTCAACCTCAGGTACTCAAGTACTGTAATAGTTACTGTAGCAAGCTTCAACCTCAGATAGCCAAGAACTGTAATAATTACTGTAGCGAGCTTCCAGCTCAGATAGTCAAGTACTGTAATAGTTACTGTAGCGAGCTTCCACCTCAGATAGTCAAGTACCGTAAAAGTTACTGTAGCGAGGCTCCACCTCAGATAGTCAAGTACTGTAATAGTTACTGTAGCGAGCTTCCACCTCAGATAGTCAAGTACTGTAATAGTTACTGTAGCAAGCTTCCAGCTCAGATAGTCAAGTACTGTAATAGTTACTGTATCGAGCTTCCACCTCAGATAGTCAAGTACTGTAATAGTTACTGTAGCGAGCTTCCACCTCAGGTACTCAAGTACTGTAATAGTTACTGTAGCAAGCTTCAACCTCAGATAGCCAAGAACTGTAATAATTACTGTAGCGAGCTTCCAGCTCAGATAGTCAAGTACTGTAATAGTTACTGTAGTGAGCTTCCACCTCAGATAGTCAAGTAATAGTTACTGTAGCGAGCTTCCACCTCAGATAGTCAAGTACTGTAATAGTTACTGTAGCGAGCTTCCAGCTCAGATAGTCAAGTACTGTAATAGTTACTGTAGTGAGCTTCCACCTCAGATAATCAAGTAATAGTTACTGTAGCGAGCTTCCACCTCAGATAGTCAAGTACTGTAATAGTTATTGTAGCGAGCTTCAACCTCAGATAGTCAAGTACTGTAATAGTTACTGTAGCGAGCTTCCACCTCAGATAGTCAAGTACTGTAATAGTTACTGTAGCGATCTTCCACCTCAGATAGTCAAGTACTGTAATAGTTACTGTAGGGAGCTTCCACCTCAGATAGTCAAGTACTGTAATAGTTACTGTAGCGAGCTTCCACCTCAGATAGTCAAGTACTGTAATAGTTACTGTAGCAAGCTTCAACCTCAGATAGCCAAGAACTGTAATAATTACTGTAGCGAGCTTCCAGCTCAGATAGTCAAGTACTGTAATAGTTACTGTAGTGAGCTTCCACCTCAGATAGTCAAGTAATAGTTACTGTAGCGAGCTTCCACCTCAGATAGTCAAGTACTGTAATAGTTACTGTAGCGAGCTTCAACCTCAGGTACTCAAGTACTGTAATAGTTACTGTAGCAAGCTTCAACCTCAGATAGCCAAGAACTGTAATAATTACTGTAGCGAGCTTCCAGCTCAGATAGTCAAGTACTGTAATAGTTACTGTAGTGAGCTTCCACCTCAGATAGTCAAGTAATAGTTACTGTAGCGAGCTTCCACCTCAGATAGTCAAGTACTGTAATAGTTACTGTAGCGAGCTTCAACCTCAGATAGTCAAGTACTGTAATAGTTACTGTAGCGAGCTTCCACCTCAGATAGTCAAGTACCGTAAAAGTTACTGTAGCGAGGCTCCACCTCAGATAGTCAAGTACTGTAATAGTTACTGTAGCGAGCTTCCACCTCAGATTGTCAAGTACTGTAATAGTTACTGTAGCGAGCTTCCACCTCAGATAGACAAGTACTGCAATAGTTACTGTAGCGAGCTTCCACCTCAGATAGTCAAGTACTGTAATAGTTACTGTAGTGAGCTTCCACCTCAGATAGTCAAGTAATAGTTACTGTAGCGAGCTTCCACCTCCGATAGTCAAGAACTGTAATAGATACTGTAGCGAGCCTCCACCTCAGATAGTCAAGTACTGTAATAGTTACTGTAGCGATCTTCCACCTCAGATAGTCAAGTACTGTAATAGTTACTGTAGGGAGCTTCCACCTCAGATAGTCAAGTACTGTAATAGTTACTGTAGCGAGCTTCCACCTCAGATAGTCAAGTACTGTAATAGTTACTGTAGAGAGCTTCCACCTCAGATAGCCAAGAACTGTAATAGTTACTGTAGCAAGCTTCCAGCTCAGATAGTCAAGTACTGTAATAGTTACTGTAGAGAGCTTCCACCTCAGATAGCCAAGAACTGTAATAGTTACTGTAGCAAGCTTCCAGCTCAGATAGTCAAGTACTGTAATAGTTACTGTAGCGATCTTCCACCTCAGATAGTCAAGTACTGTAATAGTTACTGTAGGGAGCTTCCACCTCAGATAGTCAAGTACTGTAATAGTTACTGTAGCGAGCTTCCACCTCAGATAGTCAAGTACTGTAATAGTTACTGTAGAGAGCTTCCACCTCAGATAGCCAAGAACTGTAATAGTTACTGTAGCAAGCTTCCAGCTCAGATAGTCAAGTACTGTAATAGTTACTGTAGCGAGCTTCCACCTCAGATAGTCAAGTACTGTAATAGTTACTGTAGCGAGCTTCCACCTCAGGTACTCAAGTACTGTAATAGTTACTGTAGCAAGCTTCAACCTCAGATAGCCAAGAACTGTAATAATTACTGTAGCGAGCTTCCAGCTCAGATAGTCAAGTACTGTAATAGTTACTGTAGCGAGCTTCCACCTCAGATAGTCAAGTACTGTAATAGTTACTGTAGCGAGCTTCAACCTCAGATAGTCAAGTACTGTAATAGTTACTGTAGCGAGCTTCCACCTCAGATAGTCAAGTACCGTAAAAGTTACTGTAGCGAGGCTCCACCTCAGATAGTCAAGTAATGTAATAGTTACTGTAGCAGGCTTCAACCTCAGATAGTCAGGTAATGTAATAGTTACTGTAGCGATCTTCCACCTCAGATAGTCAAGTACTGTAATAGTTACTGTAGCGATCTTCCACCTCAGATAGTCAAGTACTGTAATAGTTACTGTAGCGAGCTTCCAGCTCAGATAGTCAAGTACTGTAATAGTTACTGTAGTGAGCTTCCACCTCAGATAGTCAAGTAATAGTTACTGTAGCGAGCTTCCACCTCAGATAGTCAAGTACTGTAATAGTTATTGTAGCGAGCTTCAACCTCAGATAGTCAAGTACTGTAATAGTTACTGTAGCGAGCTTCCACCTCAGATAGTCAAGTACTGTAATAGTTACTGTAGCGATCTTCCACCTCAGATAGTCAAGTACTGTAATAGTTACTGTAGGGAGCTTCCACCTCAGATAGTCAAGTACTGTAATAGTTACTGTAGCGAGCTTCCACCTCAGATAGTCAAGTACTGTAATAGTTACTGTAGAGAGCTTCCACCTCAGATAGCCAAGAACTGTACTAGTTACTGTAGCAAGCTTCCAGGTCAGATAGTCAAGTACTGTAATAGTTACTGTATCGAGCTTCCACCTCAGATAGTCAAGTACTGTAATAGTTACTGTAGCGAGCTTCCACCTCAGGTACTCAAGTACTGTAATAGTTACTGTAGCAAGCTTCAACCTCAGATAGCCAAGAACTGTAATAATTACTGTAGCGAGCTTCCAGCTCAGATAGTCAAGTACTGTAATAGTTACTGTAGTGAGCTTCCACCTCAGATAGTCAAGTAATAGTTACTGTAGCGAGCTTCCACCTCAGATAGTCAAGTACTGTAATAGTTACTGTAGCGAGCTTCCAGCTCAGATAGTCAAGTACTGTAATAGTTACTGTAGTGAGCTTCCACCTCAGATAGTCAAGTAATAGTTACTGTAGCGAGCTTCCACCTCAGATAGTCAAGTACTGTAATAGTTATTGTAGCGAGCTTCAACCTCAGATAGTCAAGTACTGTAATAGTTACTGTAGCGAGCTTCCACCTCAGATAGTCAAGTACTGTAATAGTTACTGTAGCGATCTTCCACCTCAGATAGTCAAGTACTGTAATAGTTACTGTAGGGAGCTTCCACCTCAGATAGTCAAGTACTGTAATAGTTACTGTAGCGAGCTTCCACCTCAGATAGTCAAGTACTGTAATAGTTACTGTAGCAAGCTTCAACCTCAGATAGCCAAGAACTGTAATAATTACTGTAGCGAGCTTCCAGCTCAGATAGTCAAGTACTGTAATAGTTACTGTAGTGAGCTTCCACCTCAGATAGTCAAGTAATAGTTACTGTAGCGAGCTTCCACCTCAGATAGTCAAGTACTGTAATAGTTACTGTAGCGAGCTTCAACCTCAGGTACTCAAGTACTGTAATAGTTACTGTAGCAAGCTTCAACCTCAGATAGTCAAGAACTGTAATAATTACTGTAGCGAGCTTCCAGCTCAGATAGTCAAGTACTGTAATAGTTACTGTAGCGAGCTTCCACCTCAGATAGTCAAGTACTGTAATAGTTACTGTAGCAAGCTTCAACCTCAGATAGACAAGTACTGCAATAGTTACTGTAGCGAGCTTCCACCTCAGATAGTCAAGTACTGTAATAGTTACTGTAGTGAGCTTCCACCTCAGATAGTCAAGTATAGTAATAGTTACTGTAGCGAGCTTCCACCTCAGATAGTCAAGTACTGTAATAGTTACTGTAGCGAGCTTCCACCTCAGATAGTCAAGTACTGTAATAGTTACTGTAGCGAGCTTCCACCTCAGATAGTCAAGTACTGTAATAGTTACTGTAGCGAGCTTCCACCTCAGATAGTCAAGTACTGTAATAGTTACTGTAGTGAGCTTCCACCTCAGATAGTCAAGTAATAGTTATTGTAGCGAGCTTCAACCTCAGATAGTCAAGAACTGTAATAGTTACTGTAGCGAGCTTCCACCTCAGATAGTCAAGTACTGTAATAGTTACTGTAGAGCTTCCACCTCAGATAGTCAAGTACTGTAATAGTTACTGTAGCGAGCTTCCACCTCAGATAGTCAAGTACTGTAATAGTTACTGTAGCGAGCTTCCACCTCAGATAGTCAAGTACTGTAATAGTTACTGTAGCGAGCTTCCACCTCAGATAGTCAAGTACTGTAATAGTTACTGTAGCGAGCTTCCAGCTCAGATAGTCAAGTACTGTAATAGTTACTGTAGAGAGCTTCCACCTCAGATAGTCAAGAACTGTAATAGTTACTGTAGCAAGCTTCCACCTCAGATAGTCAAGTACTGTAATAGTTACTGTAGCGATCTTCCACCTCAGATAGTCAAGTACTGTAATAGTTACTGTAGCGAGCTTCCACCTCAGATAGTCAAGTACTGTAATAGTTACTGTAGCGAGCTTCCACCTCAGATAGTCAAGTACTGTAATAGTTACTGTAGTGAGCTTCCACCTCAGATAGTCAAGTACTAGTAATAGTTACTGTAGCAAGCTTCCAGCTCAGATAGTCAAGTACTGTAATAGTTACTGTAGCGATCTTCCACCTCAGATAGTCAAGTACTGTAATAGTTACTGTAGCGATCTTCCACCTCAGATAGTCAAGTACTGTAATAGTTACTGTAGCGAGCTTCCAGCTCAGATAGTCAAGTACTGTAATAGTTACTGTAGTGAGCTTCCACCTCAGATAGTCAAGTAATAGTTACTGTAGCGAGCTTCCACCTCAGATAGTCAAGTACTGTAATAGTTATTGTAGCGAGCTTCAACCTCAGATAGTCAAGTACTGTAATATTTACTGTAGCGAGCTTCCACCTCAGATAGTCAAGTACAGTAATAGTTACTGTAGCGAGCTTCCACCTCAGATAGTCAAGTACTGTAATAGTTACTGTAGCGAGCTTCCACCTCAGATAGTCAAGTACCGTAAAAGTTACTGTAGCAAGGCTCCACCTCAGATAGTCAAGTACTGTAATAGTTACTGTAGCAGGCTTCAACCTCAGATAGTCAAGTAATGTAATAGTTACTGTAGCGAGCTTCCACCTCAGATAGTCAAGTAATGTAATAGTTACTGTAGCGATCTTCCACCTCAGATCGTCAAGTACTGTAATAGTTACTGTAGCGAGCTTCCACCTCAGATAGTCAAGTAATAGTTACTGTAGCGAGCTTCCACCTCAGATAGTCAGGTACTGTAATAGTTACTGTAGCGAGCTTCCACCTCAGATAGTCAAGTACTGTAATAGTTACTGTAGCGAGCTTCCCCATCAGATAGTCAAGTACTGTAATAGTTACTGAAGCGAGATTCCACCTCAGATAGTTAAGTACTGTAATAGTTACTGTAGCTAGCTTCAACCTCAGATAGTCAGGTACTGTAACAGATACTGTAGCGAGCTTCCACCTCCGATAGTCGAGAACTGTAATAGTTACTGTAGTGGGCTTCGACCTCAGATAGTCAAGTACTGTAATAGTTACTGTAGCGAACTTCCACCTCAGATAGTCAAGTACTGTAATAGTTACTGTAGCGATCTTCCACCTCAGATAGTCAAGAACTGTAATAGTTACTGTAGGGAGCTTCCACCTCAGATAGTCAAGTACTGTAATAGTTACTGTAGCGAGCTTCCACCTCAGATAGCCAAGAACTGTAATAGTTACTGTAGCGAGCTTCCACCTCAGATAGTCAAGTACTGTAATAGTTACTGTAGCAAGCTTCCACCTCAGATAGTCAAGTAATAGTTACTGTAGCGAGCTTCCACCTCAGATAGTCAAGTACTGTAATAGTTACTGTAGCGAGCTTCCACCTCAGATAGTCAAGTACTGTAATAGTTACTGTAGCAGGCTTCAACCTCAGATAGTCAAGTAATGTAATAGTTACTGTAGCGAGCTTCCACCTCAGATAGTCAAGTACTGTAATAGTTACTGTAGCGATCTTCCACCTCAGATAGTCAAGTACTGTAATAGTTACTGTAGCGGATCTTCCACCTCAGATAGTCAAGTAATAGTTACTGTAGCGAGCTTCCACCTCAGATAGTCAAGTACTGTAATAGTTACTGTAGCGAGCTTCCACCTCAGATAGTCAAGTACTGTAATAGTTACTGTAGCGAGCTTCCACCTCAGATAGTCAAGTACTGTAATAGTTACTGTAGCGATCTTCCACCTCAGATAGTCAAGTACTGTAATAGTTACTGTAGGGAGCTTCCACCTCAGATAGTCAAGTACTGTAATAGTTACTGTAGCGATCTTCCACCTCAGATAGTCAAGTACTGTAATAGTTACTGTAGTGGGCTTCCACCTCAGATAGTCAAGTACTGTAATAGTTACTGTAGCGAGCTTCCACCTCAGATAGTCAAGTACTGTAATAGTTACTGTAGCGAGCTTCCACCTCAGATAGTCAAGTACTGTAATAGTTACTGTAGCGAGCTTCCACCTCAGATAGTCAAGTACTGTAACAGATACTGTAGCGAGCTTCCACCTCCGATAGTCAAGAACTGTAATAGATACTGTAGCGAGCTTCCACCTCAGATAGTCAAGTACTGTAATAGTTACTGTAGTTGAGCTTCCACCTCAGATAGTCAAGTACTGTAATAGTTACTGTAGCGAGCTTCCACCTCAGATAGTCAAGTACTGTAATAGTTACTGTAGCGAGCTTCCACCTCAGATAGTCAAGTAATAGTTACTGTAGCGAGCTTCCACCTCAGATAGTACTGTAATAGTTACTGTAGCGAGCTTCCACCTCAGATAGTCAAGTACTGTAATAGTTACTGTAGCGAGCTTCCACCTCAGATAGTCAAGTACTGTAATAGTTACTGTAGCGAGCTTCCACCTCAGATAGTCAAGTACTGTAATAGTTACTGTAGCGATCTTCCACCTCAGATAGTCAAGTACTGTAATAGTTACTGTAGCGATCTTCCACCTCAGATAGTCAAGTACTGTAATAGTTACTGTAGCGATCTTCCACCTCAGATAGTCAAGTACTGTAATAGTTACTGTAGCGAGCTTCCACCTCAGATAGTCAGTACTGTAATAGTTACTGTAGCAAGCTTCCACCTCAGATAGATAGTTACTGTAGCGAGCTTCCACCTCAGATAGTCAAGTACTGTAATAGTTACTGTAGCGAGCTTCCACCTCAGATAGTCAAGTACTGTAATAGTTACTGTAGCGAGCTTCCACCTCAGATAGTCAAGTACTGTAATAGTTACTGTAGCGAGCTTCCACCTCAGATAGTCAAGTACTGTAATAGTTACTGTAGCGAGCTTCCACCTCAGATAGTCAAGTACTGTAATAGTTACTGTAGCGAGCTTCCACCTCAGATAGTCAAGTACTGTAATAGTTACTGTAGCGAGCTTCCACCTCAGATAGTCAAGTACTGTAATAGTTACTGTAGGGAGCTTCCACCTCAGATAGTCAAGTACTGTAATAGTTACTGTAGCGAGCTTCCACCTCAGATAGTCAAGAACTGTAATAGATACTGTAGCGAGCTTCCACCTCAGATAGTCAAGTACTGTAATAGTTACTGTAGCGAGCTTCCACCTCAGATAGTCAAGTACTGTAATAGTTACTGTAGCGAGCTTCCACCTCAGATAGTCAAGTACTGTAATAGTTACTGTAGTGAGCTTCCACCTCAGATAGTCAAGTACTGTAATAGTTACTGTAGCGAGCTTCCACCTCAGATAGTCAAGTACTGTAATAGTTACTGTAGTGAGCTTCCACCTCAGATAGTCAAGTACTGTAATAGTTACTGTAGCGAGCTTCCACCTCAGATAGTCAAGTACTGTAATAGTTACTGTAGCGATCTTCCACCTCAGATAGTCAAGTACTGTAATAGTTACTGTAGCGAGCTTCCACCTCAGATAGTCAAGTACTGTAATAGTTACTGTAGCGAGCTTCCACCTCAGATAGTCAAGTACTGTAATAGTTACTGTAGCGAGCTTCCACCTCAGATAGTCAAGTACTGTAATAGTTACTGTAGCGAGCTTCCACCTCAGATAGTCAAGTACTGTAATAGTTACTGTAGCGATCTTCCACCTCAGATAGTCAAGTACTGTAATAGTTACTGTAGCGAGCTTCCACCTCAGATAGTCAAGTACTGTAATAGTTACTGTAGCGAGCTTCCACCTCAGATAGTCAAGTACTGTAATAGTTACTGTAGCAGGCTTCAACCTCAGATAGTCAAGTAATGTAATAGTTACTGTAGCGATCTTCCACCTCAGATAGTCAAGTACTGTAATAGTTACTGTAGCGGATCTTCCACCTCAGATAGTCAAGTAATAGTTACTGTAGTGAGCTTCCACCTCAGATAGTCAAGTAATAGTTACTGTAGCGAGCTTCCACCTCAGATAGTCAAGTACTGTAATAGTTACTGTAGCGAGCTTCCACCTCAGATAGTCAAGTACTGTAATAGTTACTGTAGCGATCTTCCACCTCAGATAGTCAAGTACTGTAATAGTTACTGTAGGGAGCTTCCACCTCAGATAGTCAAGTACTGTAATAGTTACTGTAGCGAGCTTCCACCTCAGATAGTCAAGTACTGTAATAGTTACTGTAGAGAGCTTCCACCTCAGATAGTCAAGTACTGTAATAGTTACTGTAGCGAGCTTCCACCTCAGATAGTCAAGTACTGTAATAGTTACTGTAGCGATCTTCCACCTCAGATAGTCAAGTACTGTAATAGTTACTGTAGCGATCTTCCACCTCAGATAGTCAAGTACTGTAATAGTTACTGTAGCGAGCTTCAACCTCAGATAGTCAAGTACTGTAATAGTTACTGTAGTGAGCTTACTGTAGCGATCTTCCACCTCAGATAGTCAAGTACTGTAATAGTTACTGTAGCGAGCTTCCACCTCAGATAGTCAACTGTAATAGTTACTGTAGCGAGCTTCCACCTCAGATAGTCAAGTACTGTAATAGTTACTGTAGCGATCTTCCACCTCAGATAGTCAAGTACTGTAATAGTTACTGTAGCGATCTTCCACCTCAGATAGTCAAGTACTGTAATAGTTACTGTAGCGAGCTTCCACCTCAGATAGTCAAGTACTGTAATAGTTACTGTAGCGAGCTTCCACCTCAGATAGTCAAGTACTGTAATAGTTACTGTAGCGAGCTTCCACCTCAGATAGTCAAGTACTGTAATAGTTACTGTAGCGATCTTCCACCTCAGATCGTCAAGTACTGTCATAGTTACTGTAGCGATCTTCCACCTCAGATAGTCAAGTACTGTAATAGTTACTGTAGCGATCTTCCACCTCAGATAGTCAAGTACTGTAATAGTTACTGTAGGAGCTTCCACCTCAGATAGTCAAGTAATAGTTACTGTAGCGAGCTTCCACCTCAGATAGTCAAGTAGTAATAGTTACTGTAGCGATCTTCCACCTCAGATAGTCAAGTACTGTAATAGTTACTGTAGCGATCTTCCACCTCAGATAGTCAAGTACTGTAATAGTTACTGTAGCGATCTTCCACCTCAGATCGTCAAGTACTGTAATAGTTACTGTAGCGATCTTCCACCTCAGATAGTCAAGTACTGTAATAGTTACTGTAGCGAGCTTCCACCTCAGATAGTCAAGTACTGTAATAGTTACTGTAGCGAGCTTCCACCTCAGATAGTCAAGTACTGTAATAGTTACTGTAGCGATCTTCCACCTCAGATAGTCAAGTACTGTAATAGTTACTGTAGCGATCTTCCACCTCAGATAGTCAAGTACTGTAATAGTTACTGTAGCGATCTTCCACCTCAGATAGTCAAGTACTGTAATAGTTACTGTAGGGAGCTTCCACCTCAGATAGTCAGTACTGTAATAGTTACTGTAGCGAGCTTCCACCTCAGATAGTCAAGTACTGTAATAGTTACTGTAGCGATCTTCCACCTCAGATAGTCAAGTACTGTAATAGTTACTGTAGCGAGCTTCCACCTCAGATAGTCAAGTACTGTAATAGTTACTGTAGCGAGCTTCAACCTCAGATAGTCAAGTAATAGTTACTGTAGCGATCTTCCACCTCAGATAGTCAAGTACTGTAATAGTTACTGTAGCGAGTTTCCACCTCAGATAGTCAAGTACTGTAATAGTTACTGTAGCGATCTTCCACCTCAGATAGTCAAGTACTGTAATAGTTACTGTAGGGAGCTTCCACCTCAGATAGTCAAGTAATAGTTACTGTAGCGAGCTTCCACCTCAGATAGTCAAGTACTGTAATAGTTACTGTAGCGAGTTTCAACCTCAGATAGTCAAGTAATAGTTACTGTAGCGATCTTCCACCTCAGATAGTCAAGTACTGTAATAGTTACTGTAGCGATCTTCCACCTCAGATCGTCAAGTACTGTCATAGTTACTGTAGCGATCTTCCACCTCAGATAGTCAAGTACTGTAATAGTTACTGTAGTGAGCTTCCACCTCAGATAGTCAAGTACTGTAATAGTTACTGTAGCGAGCTTCCACCTCAGATAGTCAAGTACTGTAATAGTTACTGTAGCGATCTTCCACCTCAGATAGTCAAGTACTGTAATAGTTACTGTAGCGAGCTTCCACCTCAGATAGTCAAGTACTGTAATAGTTACTGTAGCGATCTTCCACCTCAGATAGTCAGTACTGTAATAGTTACTGTAGCGATCTTCCACCTCAGATAGTCAAGTACTGTAATAGTTACTGTAGCGAGTTTCCACCTCAGATAGTCAAGTACTGTAATAGTTACTGTAGCGAGCTTCCACCTCAGATAGTCAAGTACTGTAATAGTTACTGTAGCGAGCTTCCACCTCAGATAGTCAAGTACTGTAATAGTTACTGTAGCGAGCTTCCACCTCAGATAGTCAAGTACTGTAATAGTTACTGTAGCGAGCTTCCACCTCAGATAGTCAAGTACTGTAATAGTTACTGTAGCGATCTTCCACCTCAGATAGTCAAGTACTGTAATAGTTACTGTAGCGAGCTTCCACCTCAGATAGTCAAGTACTGTAATAGTTACTGTAGCGATCTTCCACCTCAGATAGTCAAGTACTGTAATAGTTACTGTAGTGAGCTTCCACCTCAGATAGTCAAGTACTGTAATAGTTACTGTAGCGAGTTTCCACCTCAGATAGTCAAGTACTGTAATAGTTACTGTAGCTAGCTTCAACCTCAGATAGTCAAGTACTGTAATAGTTACTGTAGCGATCTTCCACCTCAGATAGTCAAGTACTGTAATAGTTACTGTAGCGATCTTCCACCTCAGATCGTCAAGTACTGTCATAGTTACTGTAGCGATCTTCCACCTCAGATAGTCAAGTACTGTAATAGTTACTGTAGTGAGCTTCCACCTCAGATAGTCAAGTACTGTAATAGTTACTGTAGCGAGCTTCCACCTCAGATAGTCAAGTACTGTAATAGTTACTGTAGCGATCTTCCACCTCAGATAGTCAAGTACTGTAATAGTTACTGTAGGGAGCTTCCACCTCAGATAGTCAAGTAATAGTTACTGTAGCGAAATTCCACCTCAGATAGTCAAGTACTGTAATAGTTACTGTAGCGATCTTCCACCTCAGATAGTCAAGTACTGTAATAGTTACTGTAGCGATCTTCCACCTCAGATAGTCAAGTACTGTAATAGTTACTGTAGCGAGCTTCCACCTCAGATAGTCAAGTACTGTAATAGTTACTGTAGCGAGCTTCCACCTCAGATAGTCAAGTACTGTAATAGTTACTGTAGCGAGCTTCCACCTCAGATAGTCAAGTACTGTAATAGTTACTGTAGTGATCTTCCACCTCAGATAGTCAAGTACTGTAATAGTTACTGTAGCGAGCTTCCACCTCAGATAGTCAAGTACTGTAATAGTTACTGTAGCGATCTTCCACCTCAGATAGTCAAGTACTGTAATAGTTACTGTAGCGAGCTTCCACCTCAGATAGTCAAGTACTGTAATAGTTACTGTAGCGAGCTTCCACCTCAGATAGTCAAGTACTGTAATAGTTACTGTAGCGAGCTTCCACCTCAGATAGTCAAGTACTGTAATAGTTACTGTAGCGAGCTTCCACCTCAGATAGTCAGTACTGTAATAGTTACTGTAGCGATCTTCCACCTCAGATAGTCAAGTACTGTAATAGTTACTGTAGCGAGCTTCCACCTCAGATAGTCAAGTAATAGTTACTGTAGCGATCTTCCACCTCAGATAGTCAAGTACTGTAATAGTTACTGTAGCGAGTTTCCACCTCAGATAGTCAAGTACTGTAATAGTTACTGTAGCGAGCTTCCACCTCAGATAGTCAAGTACTGTAATAGTTACTGTAGCGAGCTTCCACCTCAGATAGTCAAGTACTGTAATAGTTACTGTAGCGAGCTCCACCTCAGATAGTCAAGTACTGTAATAGTTACTGTAGTGAGCTTCCACCTCAGATAGTCAAGTACTGTAATAGTTACTGTAGCGATCTTCCACCTCATATCGTCAAGTACTGTCATAGTTACTGTAGCGATCTTCCACCTCAGATAGTCAAGTACTGTAATAGTTACTGTAGCGATCTTCCACCTCAGATAGTCAAGTACTGTAATAGTTACTGTAGGGAGCTTCCACCTCAGATAGTCAAGTAATAGTTACTGTAGCGAAATTCCACCTCAGATAGTCAAGTACTGTAATAGTTACTGTAGCGAGCTTCCACCTCAGATAGTCAAGTACTGTAATAGTTACTGTAGCGAGCTTCAACCTCAGATAGTCAAGTAATAGTTACTGTAGCGATCTTCCACCTCAGATAGTCAAGTACTGTAATAGTTACTGTAGCGAGCTTCCACCTCAGATAGTCAAGTACTGTAATAGTTACTGTAGCGATCTTCCACCTCAGATAGTCAAGTACTGTAATAGTTACTGTAGCGAGCTTCCACCTCAGATAGTCAAGTACTGTAATAGTTACTGTAGCGAGCTTCCACCTCAGATAGTCAAGTACTGTAATAGTTACTGTAGCGAGTTTCCACCTCAGATAGTCAAGTACTGTAATAGTTACTGTAGCGATCTTCCACCTCAGATAGTCAAGTACTGTAATAGTTACTGTAGCGAGCTTCCACCTCAGATAGTCAAGTACTGTAATAGTTACTGTAGCGAGCTTCCACCTCAGATAGTCAAGTACTGTAATAGTTACTGTAGCGATCTTCCACCTCAGATAGTCAAGTACTGTAATAGTTACTGTAGCGAGCTTCCACCTCAGATAGTCAAGTACTGTAATAGTTACTGTAGCGAGCTTCCACCTCAGATAGTCAAGTACTGTAATAGTTACTGTAGCGAGCTTCCACCTCAGATAGTCAAGTACTGTAATAGTTACTGTAGCGAGATCTTCCACCTCAGATAGTCAAGTACTGTAATAGTTACTGTAGCGATCTTCCACCTCAGATAGTCAAGTACTGTAATAGTTACTGTAGCGATCTTCCACCTCAGATAGTCAAGTACTGTAATAGTTACTGTAGCGAGCTTCCACCTCAGATAGTCAAGTACTGTAATAGTTACTGTAGCGATCTTCCACCTCAGATAGTCAAGTACTGTAATAGTTACTGTAGCGAGCTTCCACCTCAGATAGTCAAGTACTGTAATAGTTACTGTAGCGAGCTTCCACCTCAGATAGTCAAGTACTGTAATAGTTACTGTAGCGAGCTTCCACCTCAGATAGTCAAGTACTGTAATAGTTACTGTAGCGATCTTCCACCTCAGATAGTCAAGTACTGTAATAGTTACTGTAGCGACTTCCACCTCAGATAGTCAAGTACTGTAATAGTTACTGTGAGCTTCCACCTCAGATAGTCAAACTGTAATAGTTACTGTAGGCGAGCTTCCACCTCAGATAGTCAAGTACTGTAATAGTTACTGTAGCGAGCTTCCACCTCAGATAGTCAGTACTGTAATAGTTACTGTAGTGAGCTTCCACCTCAGATAGTCAAGTACTGTAATAGTTACTGTAGCGAGCTTCCACCTCAGATAGTCAAGTACTGTAATAGTTACTGTAGCGAGCTTCCACCTCAGATAGTCAAGTACTGTAATAGTTACTGTAGCGAGCTTCCACCTCAGATAGTCAAGTACTGTAATAGTTACTGTAGCGATCTTCCACCTCAGATAGTCAAGTACTGTAATAGTTACTGTAGCGAGCTTCCACCTCAGATAGTCAAGTACTGTAATAGTTACTGTAGCGAGCTTCCACCTCAGATAGTCAAGTACTGTAATAGTTACTGTAGCGATCTTCCACCTCAGATAGTCAAGTACTGTAATAGTTACTGTAGCGATCTTCCACCTCAGATAGTCAAGTACTGTAATAGTTACTGTAGCGAGCTTCCACCTCAGATAGTCAATGTACTGTAATAGTTACTGTAGCGAGCTTCCACCTCAGATAGTCAGTAGTAATAGTTACTGTAGCGATCTTCCACCTCAGATAGTCAAGTACTGTAATAGTTACTGTAGAGAGCTTCCACCTCAGATAGTCAAGTACTGTAATAGTTACTGTAGCGAGCTTCCACCTCAGATAGTCAAGTACTGTAATAGTTACTGTAGCGATCTTCCACCTCAGATAGTCAAGTACTGTAATAGTTACTGTAGCGAGCTCCACCTCAGATAGTCAAGTACTGTAATAGTTACTGTAGTGAGCTTCCACCTCAGATAGTCAAGTACTGTAATAGTTACTGTAGCGATCTTCCACCTCAGATAGTCAAGTACTGTAATAGTTACTGTAGCGATCTTCCACCTCAGATAGTCAAGTACTGTAGTTATAGTTCCACCTCAGATAGTCAAGTACTGTAATAGTTACTGTCCACCTCAGATAGTCAAGTACTGTAATAGTTACTGTAGAGCTTCCACCTCAGATAGTCAAGTAATAGTTACAGCGATCTTCCACCTCAGATAGTCAAGTACTGTAATAGTTACTGTAGCGAGCTTCCACCTCAGATAGTCAAGTACTGTAATAGTTACTGTAGCGATCTTCCACCTCAGATAGTCAAGTACTGTAATAGTTACTGTAGCGAGCTTCCACCTCAGATAGTCAAGTACTGTAATAGTTACTGTAGCGAGCTTCCACCTCAGATAGTCAAGTACTGTAATAGTTACTGTAGCGAGCTTCCACCTCAGATAGTCAAGTACTGTAGTTATAGTTAGTCAAGTACTGTAATAGTTACTGCGAGCTTCCACCTCAGATAGTCAAGTACTGTAATAGTTACTGTAGCGATCTTCCACCTCAGATCGTCAAGTACTGTAATAGTTACTGTAGCGATCTTCCACCTCAGATAGTCAAGTACTGTAATAGTTACTGTAGTGAGCTTCCACCTCAGATAGTCAAGTACTGTAATAGTTACTGTAGCGAGCTTCCACCTCAGGTAGTCAAGTACTGTAATAGATACTGTAGCGAGCTTCCACCTCAGATAGTCAAGTACTGTAATAGTTACTGTAGCGAGCTTCCACCTCAGATAGTCAGTACTGTAATAGTTACTGTAGCGAGCTTCCACCTCAGATAGTCAAGTACTGTAATAGTTACTGATAGCGATCTTCCACCTCAGATAGTCAAGTACTGTAATAGTTACTGTAGCGAGCTTCCACCTCAGATAGTCAAGTACTGTAATAGTTACTGTAGCGAGCTTCCACCTCAGATAGTCAAGTACTGTAATAGTTACTGTAGCGATCTTCCACCTCAGATAGTCAAGTACTGTAATAGTTACTGTAGCGAGCTTCCACCTCAGATAGTCAAGTACTGTAATAGTTACTGTAGCGAGCTTCCACCTCAGATAGTCAAATTCCACCTCAGATAGTACTGTAATAGTTACTGTAGTTACTGTAGCGATCTTCCACCTCAGATAGTCAAGTACTGTAATAGTTACTGTAGCGATCTTCCACCTCAGATAGTCAAGTACTGTAATAGTTACTGTAGCGAGCTTCCACCTCAGATAGTCAAGTACTGTAATAGTTACTGTAGCGAGCTTCCACCTCAGATAGTCAAGTACTGTAATAGTTACTGTAGCGAGCTTCCACCTCAGATAGTCAAGTACTGTAATAGTTACTGTAGCGAGCTTCCACCTCAGATAGTCAAGTAATAGTTACTGTAGCGAGCTTCCACCTCAGATAGTACTGTAATAGTTACTGTAGCGAGCTTCCACCTCAGATAGTCAAGTACTGTAATAGTTACTGTAGCGAGCTTCCACCTCAGATAGTCAAGTACTGTAATAGTTACTGTAGCGATCTTCCACCTCAGATAGTCAAGTACTGTAATAGTTACTGTAGAGCTTCCACCTCAGATAGTCAAGTACTGTAATAGTTACTGTAGCGAGCTTCCACCTCAGATAGTCAAGTACTGTAATAGTTACTGTAGCGAGCTCCACCTCAGATAGTCAAGTACTGTAATAGTTACTGTAGTGAGCTTCCACCTCAGATAGTCAAGTACTGTAATAGTTACTGTAGCGAGCTTCCACCTCAGGTAGTCAAGTACTGTAATAGTTACTGTAGCGAGCTTCAACCTCAGATAGTCAAGTAATAGTTACTGTAGCGATCTTCCACCTCAGATAGTCAAGTACTGTAATAGTTACTGTAGTGAGCTTCCACCTCAGATAGTCAAGTACTGTAATAGTTACTGTAGCGAGCTTCCACCTCAGGTAGTCAAGTACTGTAATAGTTACTGTAGCGAGCTTCAACCTCAGATAGTCAAGTAATAGTTACTGTAGCGATCTTCCACCTCAGATAGTCAAGTACTGTAATAGTTACTGTAGCGAGCTTCCACCTCAGATAGTCAAGTACTGTAATAGTTACTGTAGCGAGCTTCCACCTCAGATAGTCAAGTACTGTAATAGTTACTGTAGCGAGCTTCCACCTCAGATAGTCAAGTACTGTAATAGTTACTGTAGCGAGTTTCCACCTCAGATAGTCAAGTACTGTAATAGTTACTGTAGCGAGCTTCCACCTCAGATAGTCAAGTACTGTAATAGTTACTGTAGCGAGCTTCCACCTCAGATAGTCAAGTACTGTAATAGTTACTGTAGCGAGCTTCCACCTCAGATAGTCAAGTACTGTAATAGTTACTGTAGCGAGCTTCCACCTCAGATAGTCAAGTACTGTAATAGTTACTGTAGCGAGCTTCCACCTCAGATAGTCAAGTACTGTAATAGTTACTGTAGCGAGCTTCCACCTCAGATAGTCAAGTACTGTAATAGTTACTGTAGCGAGCTTCCACCTCAGATAGTCAAGTACTGTAATAGTTACTGTAGCGAGCTTCCACCTCAGATAGTCAAGTACTGTAATAGTTACTGTAGCGAGCTTCCACCTCAGATAGTCAAGTACTGTAATAGTTACTGTAGCGAGCTTCCACCTCAGATAGTCAAGTACTGTAATAGTTACTGTAGCGAGCTTCCACCTCAGATAGTCAAGTACTGTAATAGTTACTAGTCAAGTACTGTAATAGTTACTTCCACCTCAGATAGTCAAGTACTGTAATAGTTACTGTAGTGAGCTTCCACCTCAGATAGTCAAGTACTGTAATAGTTACTGTAGCGAGCTTCCACCTCAGATAGTCAAGTACTGTAATAGTTACTGTAGCGAGCTTCCACCTCAGATAGTCAAGTACTGTAATAGTTACTGTAGCGAGCTTCCACCTCAGATAGTCAAGTACTGTAATAGTTACTGTAGCGAGCTTCCACCTCAGATAGTCAAGTACTGTAATAGTTACTGTAGTGAGCTTCCACCTCAGATAGTCAAGTACTGTAATAGTTACTGTAGCTGTAATAGAGCTTCCACCTCAGATAGTCAAGTACTGTAATAGTTACTGTAGCGAGCTTCCACCTCAGATAGTCAAGTACTGTAATAGTTACTGTAGCGAGCTTCCACCTCAGATAGTCAAGTACTGTAATAGTTACTGTAGCGAGCTTCCACCTCAGATAGTCAAGTACTGTAATAGTTACTGTAGTGAGCTTCCACCTCAGATAGCCAAGTAATGTAATAGTTACTGTAGCGAGCTTCCACCTCAGATAGTCAAGTACTGTAATAGTTACTGTAGCAAGGTTCCAGCTCAGATAGTCAAGTACTGTAATAGTTACTGTAGCGAGCTTCCACCTCAGATAGTCAAGTACTGTAATAGTTACTGTAGCGAGCTTCCACCTCAGATAGTCAAGTACTGTAATAGTTACTGTAGCGAGCTTCCACCTCAGATAGTCAAGTACTGTAATAGTTACTGTAGCGAGCTTCCACCTCAGATAGTCAAGTACTGTAATAGTTACTGTAGCGAGCTTCCACCTCAGATAGTCAAGTACTGTAATAGTTACTGTAGCGAGCTTCCACCTCAGATAGTCAAGTACTGTAATAGTTACTGTAGCGAGCTTCCACCTCAGATAGTCAAGTACTGTAATAGTTACTGTAGCGAGCTTCCACCTCAGATAGTCAAGTACTGTAATAGTTACTGTAGCGAGCTTCCACCTCAGATAGTCAAGTACTGTAATAGTTACTGTAGCGAGCTTCCACCTCAGATAGTCAAGTACTGTAATAGTTACTGTAGCGAGCTTCCACCTCAGATAGTCAAGTACTGTAATAGTTACTGTAGCGAGCTTCCACCTCAGATAGTCAAGTACTGTAATAGTTACTGTAGCGAGCTTCCACCTCAGATAGTCAAGTACTGTAATAGTTACTGTAGCGAGCTTCCACCTCAGATAGTCAAGTACTGTAATAGTTACTGTAGCGAGCTTCCACCTCAGATAGTCAAGTACTGTAATAGTTACTGTAGCGAGCTTCCACCTCAGATAGTCAAGTACTGTAATAGTTACTGTAGCGAGCTTCCACCTCAGATAGTCAAGTACTGTAATAGTTACTGTAGCGAGCTTCCACCTCAGATAGTCAAGTACTGTAATAGTTACTGTAGCGAGCTTCCACCTCAGATAGTCAAGTACTGTAATAGTTACTGTAGCGAGCTTCCACCTCAGATAGTCAAGTACTGTAATAGTTACTGTAGTGAGCTTCCACCTCAGATAGTCAAGTACTGTAATAGTTACTGTAGTGAGCTTCCACCTCAGATAGTCAAGTACTGTAATAGTTACTGTAGCGAGCTTCCACCTCAGATAGTCAAGTACTGTAATAGTTACTGTAGCGAGCTTCCACCTCAGATAGTCAAGTACTGTAATAGTTACTGTAGCGAGCTTCCACCTCAGATAGTCAAGTACTGTAATAGTTACTGTAGCGAGCTTCCACCTCAGATAGTCAAGTACTGTAATAGTTACTGTAGCGAGCTTCCACCTCAGATAGTCAAGTACTGTAATAGTTACTGTAGCGAGCTTCCACCTCAGATAGTCTCAGATAGTCAAGTACTGTAATAGTTACTGTAGCGAGCTTCCACCTCAGATAGTCAAGTACTGTAATAGTTACTGTAGCGAGCTTCCACCTCAGATAGTCAAGTACTGTAATAGTTACTGTAGCGAGCTTCCACCTCAGATAGTCAAGTACTGTAATAGTTACTGTAGTGAGCTTCCACCTCAGATAGTCAAGTACTGTAATAGTTACTGTAGCGAGCTTCCACCTCAGATAGTCAAGTACTGTAATAGTTACTGTAGCGAGCTTCCACCTCAGATAGTCAAGTACTGTAATAGTTACTGTAGCGAGCTTCCACCTCAGATAGTCAAGTACTGTAATAGTTACTGTAGCGAGCTTCCACCTCAGATAGTCAAGTACTGTAATAGTTACTGTAGCGAGCTTCCACCTCAGATAGTCAAGTACTGTAATAGTTACTGTAGCGATCTTCCACCTCAGATAGTCAAGTACTGTAATAGTTACTGTAGCGAGCTTCCACCTCAGATAGTCAAGTACTGTAATAGTTACTGATAGTCAAGCGAGAGCTTCCACCTCAGATAGTCAAGTACTGTAATAGTTACTGTAGCGAGCTTCCACCTCAGATAGTCAAGTACTGTAATAGTTACTGTAATAGCGAGCAGCTTCCACCTCAGATAGTCAAGTACTGTAATAGTTACTGTAGCGAGCTTCCACCTCAGATAGTCAAGTACTGTAATAGTTACTGTAGCGAGCTTCCACCTCAGATAGTCAAGTACTGTAATAGTTACTGTAGCGAGCTTCCACCTCAGATAGTCAAGTACTGTAATAGTTACTGTAGCGATCTTCCACCTCAGATAGTCAAGTACTGTAATAGTTACTGTAGCGAGCTTCCACCTCAGATAGTCAAGTACTGTAATAGTTACTGTAGCGAGCTTCCACCTCAGATAGTCAAGTACTGTAATAGTTACTGTAGCGAGCTTCCACCTCAGATAGTCAAGTACTGTAATAGTTACTGTAGCGAGCTTCCACCTCAGATAGTCAAGTACTGTAATAGTTACTGTAGCGAGCTTCCACCTCAGATAGTCAAGTACTGTAATAGTTACTGTAGCGAGCTTCCACCTCAGATAGTCAAGTACTGTAATAGTTACTGTAGCGAGCTTCCACCTCAGATAGTCAAGTACTGTAATAGTTACTGTAGCGAGCTTCCACCTCAGATAGTCAAGTACTGTAATAGTTACTGTAGCGAGCTTCCACCTCAGATAGTCAAGTACTGTAATAGTTACTGTAGCGAGCTTCCACCTCAGATAGTCAAGTACTGTAATAGTTACTGTAGCGAGCTTCCACCTCAGATAGTCAAGTACTGTAATAGTTACTGTAGCGAGCTTCCACCTCAGATAGTCAAGTACTGTAATAGTTACTGTAGTGAGCTTCACCTCAGATAGTCAAGTACTGTAATAGTTACTGTAGCGATCTTCCACCTCAGATAGTCAAGTACTGTAATAGTTACTGTAGCGAGCTTCCACCTCAGATAGTCAAGTACTGTAATAGTTACTGTAGTGAGCTTCCACCTCAGATAGTCAAGTACTGTAATAGTTACTGTAGCGAGCTTCCACCTCAGATAGTCAAGTACTGTAATAGTTACTGTAGCGAGCTTCCACCTCAGATAGTCAAGTACTGTAATAGTTACTGTAGGAGCTTCCACCTCAGATAGTCAAGTACTGTAATAGTTACTGTAGCGAGCTTCCACCTCAGATAGTCAAGTACTGTAATAGTTACTGTAGCGAGCTTCCACCTCAGATAGTCAAGTACTGTAATAGTTACTGTAGCGAGCTTCCACCTCAGATAGTCAAGTACTGTAATAGTTACTGTAGCGAGCTTCCACCTCAGATAGTCAAGTACTGTAATAGTTACTGTAGCGAGCTTCCACCTCAGATAGTCAAGTACTGTAATAGTTACTGTAGCGAGCTTCCACCTCAGATAGTCAAGTACTGTAATAGTTACTGTAGCGAGCTTCCACCTCAGATAGTCAAGTACTGTAATAGTTACTGTAGCGAGCTTCCACCTCAGATAGTCAAGTACTGTAATAGTTACTGTAGCGAGCTTCCACCTCAGATAGTCAAGTACTGTAATAGTTACTGTAGCGAGCTTCCACCTCAGATAGTCAAGTACTGTAATAGTTACTGTAGCGAGCTTCCACCTCAGATAGTCAAGTACTGTAATAGTTACTGTAGCGATCTTCCACCTCAGATAGTCAAGTACTGTAATAGTTACTGTAGCGAGCTTCCACCTCAGATAGTCAAGTACTGTAATAGTTACTGTAGCGAGCTTCCACCTCAGATAGTCAAGTACTGTAATAGTTACTGTAGCGAGCTTCCACCTCAGATAGTCAAGTACTGTAATAGTTACTGTAGGGAGCTTCCACCTCAGATAGTCAAGTACTGTAATAGTTACTGTAGCGAAGCTTCCACCTCAGATAGTCAAGTACTGTAATAGTTACTGTAGCGAGCTTCCACCTCAGATAGTCAAGTAATAGTTACTGTAGCGAGCTTCCACCTCAGATAGTACTGTAATAGTTACTGTAGCGAGCTTCCACCTCAGATAGTCAAGTACTGTAATAGTTACTGTAGCGAGCTTCAACCTCAGATAGTCAAGTACTGTAATAGTTACTGTAGCGATCTTCCACCTCAGATCGTCAAGTACTGTAATAGTTACTGTAGCGATCTTCCACCTCAGATAGTCAAGTACTGTAATAGTTACTGTAGTGAGCTTCCACCTCAGATAGTCAAGTACTGTAATAGTTACTGTAGCGAGCTTCCACCTCAGATAGTCAAGTACTGTAATAGTTACTGTAGCGAGCTTCCACCTCAGATAGTCAAGTACTGTAATAGTTACTGTAGCGATCTTCCACCTCAGATAGTCAAGTACTGTAATAGTTACTGTAGCGAGCTTCCACCTCAGATAGTCAAGTACTGTAATAGTTACTGTAGCGAGCTTCCACCTCAGGTAGTCAAGTACTGTAATAGTTACTGTAGCGAGCTTCAACCTCAGATAGTCAAGTACTGTAATAGTTACTGTAGCGAGCTTCCACCTCAGATAGTCAAGTACTGTAATAGTTACTGTAGCGAGCTTCCACCTCAGATAGTCAAGTACTGTAATAGTTACTGTAGCAAGCTTCCACCTCAGATAGTCAAGTACTGTAATAGTTACTGTAGCGAGCTTCCACCTCAGATAGTCAAGTACTGTAATAGTTACTGTAGCGAGCTTCCACCTCAGATAGTCAAGTACTGTAATAGTTACTGTAGCGAGCTTCCACCTCAGATAGTCAAGTACTGTAATAGTTACTGTAGAGCTTCCACCTCAGATAGTCAAGTACTGTAATAGTTACTGTAGCGAGCTTCCACCTCAGATAGTCAAGTACTGTAATAGTTACTGTAGCGAGCTTCAACCTCAGATAGTCAAGTACTGTAATAGTTACTGTAGCGAGCTTCCACCTCAGATAGTCAAGTACTGTAATAGTTACTGTAGCAGGCTTCAACCTCAGATAGTCAAGTAATGTAATAGTTACTGTAGTGAGCTTCCACCTCAGATAGTCAAGTAATAGTTACTGTAGCGAGCTTCCACCTCAGATAGTCAAGTACTGTAATAGTTACTGTAGCGAGCTTCCACCTCAGATAGTCAAGTACTGTAATAGTTACTGTAGCGAGCTTCCACCTCAGATAGTCAAGTACTGTAATAGTTACTGTAGCGAGCTTCCACCTCAGATAGTCAAGTACTGTAATAGTTACTGTAGCGAGCTTCCACCTCAGATAGTCAAGTACTGTAATAGTTACTGTAGCGATCTTCCACCTCAGATAGTCAAGTACTGTAATAGTTACTGTAGCGAGCTTCCACCTCAGATAGTCAAGTACTGTAATAGTTACTGTAGCGAGCTTCCACCTCAGATCGTCAAGTACTGTAATAGTTACTCTAGCGAGCTTCCACCTCAGATAGTCAAGTACTGTAATAGTTACTGTAGTGAGCTTCCACCTCAGATAGTAAAGTACTGTAATAGTTACTGAAGCGAGCTTCCACCTCAGATAGTCAAGTACTGTAATAGTTACTGTAGCGAGCTTCCACCTCAGATAGTCAAGTACTGTAATAGTTACTGTAGCGAGCTTCCACCTCAGATAGTCAAGTACTGTAATAGTTACTGTAGCGAGCTTCCACCTCAGATAGTCAAGTACTGTAATAGTTACTGTAGCGAGCTTCCACCTCAGATAGTCAAGTACTGTAATAGTTACTGTAGCGAGCTTCCACCTCAGATAGTCAAGTACTGTAATAGTTACTGTAGCGAGCTTCCACCTCAGATAGTCAAGTACTGTAATAGTTACTGTAGCGAGCTTCCACCTCAGATAGTCAAGTACTGTAATAGTTACTGTAGCGAGCTTCCACCTCAGATAGTCAAGTACTGTAATAGTTACTGTAGCGAGCTTCCACCTCAGATAGTCAAGTACTGTAATAGTTACTGTAGCGAGCTTCCACCTCAGATAGTCAAGTACTGTAATAGTTACTGTAGCGAGCTTCCACCTCAGATAGTCAAGTACTGTAATAGTTACTGTAGCGAGCTTCCACCTCAGATAGTCAAGTACTGTAATAGTTACTGTAGCGAGCTTCCACCTCAGATAGTCAAGTACTGTAATAGTTACTGTAGCGAGCTTCCACCTCAGATAGTCAAGTACTGTAATAGTTACTGTAGCGAGCTTCCACCTCAGATAGTCAAGTACTGTAATAGTTACTGTAGAGCTTCCACCTCAGATAGTCAAGTACTGTAATAGTTACTGTAGCGATCTTCCACCTCAGATAGTCAAGTACTGTAATAGTTACTGTAGCGAGCTTCCACCTCAGATAGTCAAGTACTGTAATAGTTACTGTAGCGAGCTTCCACCTCAGATAGTCAAGTACTGTAATAGTTACTGTAGCGAGCTTCCACCTCAGATAGTCAAGTACTGTAATAGTTACTGTAGCGAGCTTCCACCTCAGATAGTCAAGTACTGTAATAGTTACTGTAGCGAGCTTCCACCTCAGATAGTCAAGTACTGTAATAGTTACTGTAGCGAGCTTCCACCTCAGATAGTCAAGTACTGTAATAGTTACAGCTTCCACCTCAGATAGTCAAGTACTGTAATAGTTACTGTAGCGAGCTTCCACCTCAGATAGTCAAGTACTGTAATAGTTACTGTAGCGAACTTCCACCTCAGATAGTCAAGTACTGTAATAGTTACTGTAGAGAGCTTCCACCTCAGATAGCCAAGTACTGTAATAGTTACTGTAGTGAGCTTCCACCTCAGATAGTCAAGTAATGTAATAGTTACTGTAGCGAGCTTCCACCTCAGATAGTCAAGTACTGTAATAGTTACTGTAGCGATCTTCCACCTCAGATAGTCAAGTACTGTAATAGTTACTGTAGTCAAGAACTGAGCTTCGAGCTTCCAGCTCAGATAGTCAAGTACTGTAATAGTTACTGTAGTGAGCTTCCACCTCAGATAGTCAAGTACTGTAATAGTTACTGTAGCGAGCTTCCACCTCAGATAGTCAAGTACTGTAATAGTTACTGTAGCGAGCTTCCACCTCAGATAGTCAAGTACTGTAATAGTTACTGTAGCGAGCTTCCACCTCAGATAGTCAAGTACTGTAATAGTTACTGTAGCGAGCTTCCACCTCAGATAGTCAAGTACTGTAATAGTTACTGTAGCGAGCTTCCACCTCAGATAGTCAAGTACTGTAATAGTTACTGTAGCGAGCTTCCACCTCAGATAGTCAAGTACTGTAATAGTTACTGTAGCGAGCTTCCACCTCAGATAGTCAAGTACTGTAATAGTTACTGTAGTGAGCTTCCACCTCAGATAGTCAAGTACTGTAATAGTTACTGTAGCGAGCTTCCACCTCAGATAGTCAAGTACTGTAATAGTTACTGTAGTGAGCTTCCACCTCAGATAGTCAAGTACTGTAATAGTTACTGTAGCGAGCTTCCACCTCAGATAGTCAAGTACTGTAATAGTTACTGTAGCGAGCTTCCACCTCAGATAGTCAAGTACTGTAATAGTTACTGTAGCGAGCTTCCACCTCAGATAGTCAAGTACTGTAATAGTTACTGTAGTGAGCTTCCACCTCAGATAGTCAAGTACTGTAATAGTTACTGTAGCGAGCTTCCACCTCAGATAGTCAAGTACTGTAATAGTTACTGTAGCGAGCTTCCACCTCAGATAGTCAAGTACTGTAATAGTTACTGTAGCGAGCTTCCACCTCAGATAGTCAAGTACTGTAATAGTTACTGTAGTGAGCTTCCACCTCAGATAGTCAAGTACTGTAATAGTTACTGTAGCGAGCTTCCACCTCAGATAGTCAAGTACTGTAATAGTTACTGTAGCGAGCTTCCACCTCAGATAGTCAAGTACTGTAATAGTTACTGTAGCGAGCTTCCACCTCAGATAGTCAAGTACTGTAATAGTTACTGTAGCGAGCTTCCACCTCAGATAGTCAAGTACTGTAATAGTTACTGTAGCGAGCTTCCACCTCAGATAGTCAAGTACTGTAATAGTTACTGTAGCGAGCTTCCACCTCAGATAGTCAAGTACTGTAATAGTTACTGTAGCGAGCTTCCACCTCAGATAGTCAAGTACTGTAATAGTTACTGTAGCGAGCTTCCACCTCAGATAGTCAAGTACTGTAATAGTTACTGTAGCGAGCTTCCACCTCAGATAGTCAAGTACTGTAATAGTTACTGTAGCGAGCTTCCACCTCAGATAGTCAAGTACTGTAATAGTTACTGTAGCGAGCTTCCACCTCAGATAGTCAAGTACTGTAATAGTTACTGTAGCGAGCTTCCACCTCAGATAGTCAAGTACTGTAATAGTTACTGTAGCGAGCTTCCACCTCAGATAGTCAAGTACTGTAATAGTTACTGTAGCGAGCTTCCACCTCAGATAGTCAAGTACTGTAATAGTTACTGTAGCGAGCTTCCACCTCAGATAGTCAAGTACTGTAATAGTTACTGTAGCGAGCTTCCACCTCAGATAGTCAAGTACTGTAATAGTTACTGTAGCGAGCTTCCACCTCAGATAGTCAAGTACTGTAATAGTTACTGTAGCGAGCTTCCACCTCAGATAGTCAAGTACTGTAATAGTTACTGTAGCGAGCTTCCACCTCAGATAGTCAAGTACTGTAATAGTTACTGTAGCGAGCTTCCACCTCAGATAGTCAAGTACTGTAATAGTTACTGTAGCGAGCTTCCACCTCAGATAGTCAAGTACTGTAATAGTTACTGTAGCGAGCTTCCACCTCAGATAGTCAAGTACTGTAATAGTTACTGTAGCGAGCTTCCACCTCAGATAGTCAAGTACTGTAATAGTTACTGTAGCGAGCTTCCACCTCAGATAGTCAAGTACTGTAATAGTTACTGTAGCGAGCTTCCACCTCAGATAGTCAAGTACTGTAATAGTTACTGTAGCGAGCTTCCACCTCAGATAGTCAAGTACTGTAATAGTTACTGTAGTGAGCTTCCACCTCAGATAGTCAAGTACTGTAATAGTTACTGTAGCGAGCTTCCACCTCAGATAGTCAAGTACTGTAATAGTTACTGTAGCGAGCTTCCACCTCAGATAGTCAAGTACTGTAATAGTTACTGTAGCGAGCTTCCACCTCAGATAGTCAAGTACTGTAATAGTTACTGTAGCGAGCTTCCACCTCAGATAGTCAAGTACTGTAATAGTTACTGTAGTGAGCTTCCACCTCAGATAGTCAAGTACTGTAATAGTTACTGTAGCGAGCTTCCACCTCAGATAGTCAAGTACTGTAATAGTTACTGTAGCGAGCTTCCACCTCAGATAGTCAAGTACTGTAATAGTTACTGTAGCGAGCTTCCACCTCAGATAGTCAAGTACTGTAATAGTTACTGTAGCGAGCTTCCACCTCAGATAGTCAAGTACTGTAATAGTTACTGTAGCGAGCTTCCACCTCAGATAGTCAAGTACTGTAATAGTTACTGTAGCGAGCTTCCACCTCAGATAGTCAAGTACTGTAATAGTTACTGTAGCGAGCTTCCACCTCAGATAGTCAAGTACTGTAATAGTTACTGTAGCGAGCTTCCACCTCAGATAGTCAAGTACTGTAATAGTTACTGTAGCGAGCTTCCACCTCAGATAGTCAAGTACTGTAATAGTTACTGTAGCGAGCTTCCACCTCAGATAGTCAAGTACTGTAATAGTTACTGTAGCGAGATTCCACCTCAGATAGTCAAGTACTGTAATAGTTACTGTAGCGAGCTTCCACCTCAGATAGTCAAGTACTGTAATAGTTACTGTAGTGAGCTTCCACCTCAGATAGTCAAGTACTGTAATAGTTACTGTAGCGAGCTTCCACCTCAGATAGTCAAGTACTGTAATAGTTACTGTAGCTAGCTTCCACCTCAGATAGTCAAGTACTGTAATAGTTACAAGAGCTTCCACCTCAGATAGTCAAGTACTGTAATAGTTACTGTAGCGAGCTTCCACCTCAGATAGTCAAGTACTGTAATAGTTACTGTAGTGAGCTTCCACCTCAGATAGTCAAGTACTGTAATAGTTACTGTAGCGAGCTTCCACCTCAGATAGTCAAGTACTGTAATAGTTACTGTAGCGAGCTTCACCTCAGATAGTCAAGTACTGTAATAGTTACTGTAGCGAGCTTCCACCTCAGATAGTCAAGTACTGTAATAGTTACTGTAGCGAGCTTCCACCTCAGATAGTCAAGTACTGTAATAGTTACTGTAGCGAGCTTCCACCTCAGATAGTCAAGTACTGTAATAGTTACTGTAGCGAGCTTCCACCTCAGATAGTCAAGTACTGTAATAGTTACTGTAGCGAGCTTCCACCTCAGATAGTCAAGTACTGTAATAGTTACTGTAGCGAGCTTCCACCTCAGATAGTCAAGTACTGTAATAGTTACTGTAGCGAGCTTCCACCTCAGATAGTCAAGTACTGTAATAGTTACTGTAGCGAGCTTCCACCTCAGATAGTCAAGTACTGTAATAGTTACTGTAGCGAGCTTCCACCTCAGATAGTCAAGTACTGTAATAGTTACTGTAGCGAGCTTCCACCTCAGATAGTCAAGTACTGTAATAGTTACTGTAGCGAGCTTCCACCTCAGATAGTCAAGTACTGTAATAGTTACTGTAGCGAGCTTCCACCTCAGATAGTCAAGTACTGTAATAGTTACTGTAGCGAGCTTCCACCTCAGATAGTCAAGTACTGTAATAGTTACTGTAGCGAGCTTCCACCTCAGATAGTCAAGTACTGTAATAGTTACTGTAGCGAGCTTCCACCTCAGATAGTCAAGTACTGTAATAGTTACTGTAGCGAGCTTCCACCTCAGATAGTCAAGTACTGTAATAGTTACTGTAGCGAGCTTCCACCTCAGATAGTCAAGTACTGTAATAGTTACTGTAGCGAGCTTCCACCTCAGATAGTCAAGTACTGTAATAGTTACTGTAGCGAGCTTCCACCTCAGATAGTCAAGTACTGTAATAGTTACTGTAGCGAGCTTCCACCTCAGATAGTCAAGTACTGTAATAGTTACTGTAGTGAGCTTCCACCTCAGATAGTCAAGTACTGTAATAGTTACTGTAGCGAGCTTCCACCTCAGATAGTCAAGTACTGTAATAGTTACTGTAGCGAGCTTCCACCTCAGATAGTCAAGTACTGTAATAGTTACTGTAGCGAGCTTCCACCTCAGATAGTCAAGTACTGTAATAGTTACTGTAGCGAGCTTCCACCTCAGATAGTCAAGTACTGTAATAGTTACTGTAGCGAGCTTCCACCTCAGATAGTCAAGTACTGTAATAGTTACTGTAGCGAGCTTCCACCTCAGATAGTCAAGTACTGTAATAGTTACTGTAGCGAGCTTCCACCTCAGATAGTCAAGTACTGTAATAGTTACTGTAGCGAGCTTCCACCTCAGATAGTCAAGTACTGTAATAGTTACTGTAGCGAGCTTCCACCTCAGATAGTCAAGTACTGTAATAGTTACTGTAGCGAGCTTCCACCTCAGATAGTCAAGTACTGTAATAGTTACTGTAGCGAGCTTCCACCTCAGATAGTCAAGTACTGTAATAGTTACTGTAGCGAGCTTCCACCTCAGATAGTCAAGTACTGTAATAGTTACTGTAGCGAGCTTCCACCTCAGATAGTCAAGTACTGTAATAGTTACTGTAGCGAGCTTCCACCTCAGATAGTCAAGTACTGTAATAGTTACTGTAGGAGCTTCCACCTCAGATAGTCAAGTACTGTAATAGTTACTGTAGCGAGCTTCCACCTCAGATAGTCAAGTACTGTAATAGTTACTGTAGCGAGCTTCCACCTCAGATAGTCAAGTACTGTAATAGTTACTGTAGCGAGCTTCCACCTCAGATAGTCAAGTACTGTAATAGTTACTGTAGCGAGCTTCCACCTCAGATAGTCAAGTACTGTAATAGTTACTGTAGCGAGCTTCCACCTCAGATAGTCAAGTACTGTAATAGTTACTGTAGCGAGCTTCCACCTCAGATAGTCAAGTACTGTAATAGTTACTGTAGCGAGCTTCCACCTCAGATAGTCAAGTACTGTAATAGTTACTGTAGCGAGCTTCCACCTCAGATAGTCAAGTACTGTAATAGTTACTGTAGCGAGCTTCCACCTCAGATAGTCAGTACTGTAATAGTTACTGTAGCGAGATCTTCCACCTCAGATAGTCAAGTACTGTAATAGTTACTGTAGCGAGCTTCCACCTCAGATAGTCAAGTACTGTAATAGTTACTGTAGCGAGCTTCCACCTCAGATAGTCAAGTACTGTAATAGTTACTGTAGCGAGCTTCCACCTCAGATAGTCAAGTACTGTAATAGTTACTGTAGCGAGCTTCCACCTCAGATAGTCAAGTACTGTAATAGTTACTGTAGCGAGCTTCCACCTCAGATAGTCAAGTACTGTAATAGTTACTGTAGCGAGCTTCCACCTCAGATAGTCAAGTACTGTAATAGTTACTGTAGCGAGCTTCCACCTCAGATAGTCAAGTACTGTAATAGTTACTGTAGCGAGCTTCCACCTCAGATAGTCAAGTACTGTAATAGTTACTGTAGCGAGCTTCCACCTCAGATAGTCAAGTACTGTAATAGTTACTGTAGCGAGCTTCCACCTCAGATAGTCAAGTACTGTAATAGTTAATAGTTCACCTCAGATAGTCAAGTAAGTAATAGTTACTGTAGCGATCTTCCACCTCAGATAGTCAAGTACTGTAATAGTTACTGTAGTGAGCTTCCACCTCAGATAGTCAAGTACTGTAATAGTTACTGTAGCGAGCTTCCACCTCAGATAGTCAAGTACTGTAATAGTTACTGTAGCGAGCTTCCACCTCAGATAGTCAAGTACTGTAATAGTTACTGTAGCGATCTTCCACCTCAGATAGTCAAGTACTGTAATAGTTACTGTAGCGAGCTTCCACCTCAGATAGTCAAGTACTGTAATAGTTACTGTAGCGAGCTTCCACCTCAGATAGTCAAGTACTGTAATAGTTACTGTAGCGAGCTTCCACCTCAGATAGTCAAGTACTGTAATAGTTACTGTAGCGAGCTTCCACCTCAGATAGTCAAGTACTGTAATAGTTATAGCGAGCTTCCACCTCAGATAGTCAAGTACTGTAATAGTTACTGTAGCGATCTTCCACCTCAGATAGTCAAGTACTGTAATAGTTACTGTAGCGAGCTTCCACCTCAGATAGTCAAGTACTGTAATAGTTACTGTAGCGAGCTTCCACCTCAGATAGTCAAGTACTGTAATAGTTACTGTAGCGAGCTTCCACCTCAGATAGTCAAGTACTGTAATAGTTACTGTAGCGAGCTTCCACCTCAGATAGTCAAGTACTGTAATAGTTACTGTAGCGAGCTTCCACCTCAGATAGTCAAGTACTGTAATAGTTACTGTAGCGAGCTTCCACCTCAGATAGTCAAGTACTGTAATAGTTACTGTAGCGAGCTTCCACCTCCGATAGTCAAGAACTGTAATAGTTACTGTAGCGAGCTTCCACCTCAGATAGTCAAGTACTGTAATAGTTACTGTAGCGAGCTTCCACCTCAGATAGTCAAGTACTGTAATAGTTACTGAAGCGAGATTCCACCTCAGATAGTCAAGTACTGTAATAGTTACTGTAGCGAGCTTCCACCTCAGATAGTCAAGTACTGTAATAGTTACTGTAGCGAGCTTCCACCTCAGATAGTCAAGTACTGTAATAGTTACTGTAGCGAGCTTCCACCTCAGATAGTCAAGTACTGTAATAGTTACTGTAGCGAGCTTCCACCTCAGATAGTCAAGTACTGTAATAGTTACTGTAGCGAGCTTCCACCTCAGATAGTCAAGTACTGTAATAGTTACTGTAGCGAGCTTCCACCTCAGATAGTCAAGTACTGTAATAGTTACTGTAGCGAGCTTCCACCTCAGATAGTCAAGTACTGTAATAGTTACTGTAGCGAGCTTCCACCTCAGATAGTCAAGTACTGTAATAGTTACTGTAGCGAGCTTCCACCTCAGATAGTCAAGTACTGTAATAGTTACTGTAGCGAGCTTCCACCTCCGATAGTCAAGTACTGTAATAGTTACTGAAGCGAGCTTCCACCTCAGATAGTCAAGTACTGTAATAGTTACTGTAGCGAGCTTCCACCCCAGATAGTCAAGTACTGTAATAGTTACTGTAGCGAGCTTCCACCTCAGATAGTCAAGTACTGTAATAGTTACTGTAGCGAGCTTCCACCTCAGATAGTCAAGTACTGTAATAGTTACTGAGCTTCCACCTCAGATAGTCAAGTACTGTAATAGTTACTGTAGCGAGCTTCCACCTCAGATAGTCAAGTACTGTAATAGTTACTGTAGCGAGCTTCCACCTCAGATAGTCAAGTACTGTAATAGTTACTGTTAGCTTCCACCTCAGATAGTCAAGTACTGTAATAGTTACTGTAGCGAGCTTCCACCTCAGATAGTCAAGTACTGTAATAGTTACTGTAGCGAGCTTCCACCTCAGATAGTCAAGTACTGTAATAGTTACTGTAGCGAGCTTCCACCTCAGATAGTCAAGTACTGTAATAGTTACTGTAGCGAGCTTCCACCTCAGATAGTCAAGTACTGTAATAGTTACTGTAGCGAGCTTCAACCTCAGATAGTCAAGTACTGTAACAGATACTGTAGCGAGCTTCCACCTCAGATAGTCAAGAACTGTAATAGATACTGTAGTGAGCTTCCACCTCAGATAGCCAAGTAATGTAATAGTTACTGTAGCGAGCTTCCGCCTCAGATAGTCATGTACTGTAATAGTTACTGTAGCGAACTTCCACCTCAGATAGTCAAGTACTGTAATAGTTACTGTAGAGAGCTTCCACCTCAGATAGCCAAGTACTGTAATAGTTACTGTAGTGAGCTTCCACCTCAGATAGCCAAGTAATGTAATAGTTACTGTAGCGAGCTTCCACCTCAGATAGTCAAGTACTGTAATAGTTACTGTAGCAAGGTTCCAGCTCAGATAGTCAAGTACTGTAATAGTTACTGTAGCGAGCTTCCACGTCAGATAGTCAAGTACTGTAATAGTTACTGTAGCGAGCTTCCACCTCAGATAGTCAAGTACTGTAATAGTTACTGTAGCGAGCTTCCCCATCAGATAGTCAAGTACTGTAATAGTTACTGAAGCGAGATTCCACCTCAGATAGTCAGGTACTGTAATAGTTACTGTAGCTAGCTTCAACCTCAGATAGTCAAGTACTGTAATAGTTACTGTAGCGAGCTTCCACCTCAGATAGTCAAGTACTGTAATAGTTACTGTAGCAAGCTTCCAGCTCAGATAGTCAAGTACTGTAATAGTTACTGTAGTGAGCTTCCACCTCAGATAGTCAAGTAAAAGTTACTGTAGCGAGGTTCCACCTCAGATAGTCAAGTACTGTAATAGTTACTGTAGCAAGCTTCAACCTCAGATAGTCAAGTACTGTAATAGTTACTGTAGCGAGCTTCCCCATCAGATAGTCAAGTACTGTAATAGTTACTGAAGCGAGATTCCACCTCAGATAGTCAAGTACTGTAATAGTTACTGTAGCGAGCTTCCACCCCAGATAGTCAAGTACTGTAATAGTTACTGTAGCGAGCTTCCACCTCAGATAGTCAAGTACTGTAATAGTTACTGAAGCGAGATTCCACCTCAGATAGTCAAGTACTGTAATAGTTACTGTAGCTAGCTTCAACCTCAGATAGTCAAGTACTGTAACAGATACTGTAGCGAGCTTCCACCTCAGATAGTCAAGAACTGTAATAGATACTGTAGTGAGCTTCCACCTCAGATAGCCAAGTAATGTAATAGTTACTGTAGCGAGCTTCCGCCTCAGATAGTCATGTACTGTAATAGTTACTGTAGCGAACTTCCACCTCAGATAGTCAAGTACTGTAATAGTTACTGTAGAGAGCTTCCACCTCAGATAGCCAAGTACTGTAATAGTTACTGTAGCGACCTTCCACCTCAGATAGTCAAGTACTGTAATAGTTACTGTCAAGCTGTAATAGTTACTGTAGCGAGCTTCCACCCCAGATAGTCAAGTACTGTAATAGTTACTGTAGCGAGCTTCCACCTCAGATAGTCAAGTACTGTAATAGTTACTGTAGCGAGCTTCCCCATCAGATAGTCAAGTACTGTAATAGTTACTGAAGCGAGATTCCACCTCAGATAGTCAAGTACTGTAATAGTTACTGTAGCTAGCTTCCACCTCAGATAGTCAAGTAATGTAATAGTTACTGTAGCGAGCTTCCGCCTCAGATAGTCATGTACTGTAATAGTTACTGTAGCAATCTTCCACCTCAGATAGTCAAGTACTGTAATAGTTACTGTAGGGAGCTTCCACCTCAGATAGTCAAGTACTGTAATAGTTACTGTAGCGAGCTTCCACCTCAGATAGTCAAGTACTGTAATAGTTACTGTAGCGAGCTTCCACCTCAGATAGTCAAGTACTGTAATAGTTACTGAAGCGAGATTCCACCTCAGATAGTCAGGTACTGTAATAGTTACTGTAGCTAGCTTCAACCTCAGATAGTCAAGTACTGTAATAGTTACTGTAGCGAGCTTCCACCTCAGATAGTCAAGTACTGTAATAGTTACTGTAGCAAGCTTCCACCTCAGATAGTCAAGTACTGTAATAGTTACTGTAGTGAGCTTCCACCTCAGATAGTCAAGTACTGTAATAGTTACTGTAGCGAGGTTCCACCTCAGATAGTCAAGTACTGTAATAGTTACTGTAGCAAGCTTCAACCTCAGATAGTCAAGTACTGTAATAGTTACTGTAGCGAGCTTCCACCCTCAGATAGTCAAGTACTGTAATAGTTACTGTAGCCTTCCACCTCAGATAGTCAAGTACTGTAATAGTTACTGAAGCGAGATTCCACCTCAGATAGTCAAGTACTGTAATAGTTACTGTAGCTAGCTTCCACCTCAGATAGTCAAGTACTGTAATAGTTACTGTAGCGAGCTTCCACCTCAGATAGTCAAGTACTGTAATAGTTACTGTAGTGAGCTTCCACCTCAGATAGCCAAGTAATGTAATAGTTACTGTAGCGAGCTTCCGCCTCAGATAGTCATGTACTGTAATAGTTACTGTAGCAAGGTTCCAGCTCAGATAGTCAAGTACTGTAATAGTTACTGTAGCGAGCTTCCACGTCAGATAGTCAAGTACTGTAATAGTTACTGTAGCGAGCTTCCACCTCAGATAGTCAAGTACTGTAATAGTTACTGTAGCGAGCTTCCACCTCAGATAGTCAAGTACTGTAATAGTTACTGTAGCGAGCTTCCACCTCAGATAGTCAAGTACTGTAATAGTTACTGTAGCGAGCTTCCACCTCAGATAGTCAAGTACTGTAATAGTTACTGTAGCGAGCTTCCACCTCAGATAGTCAAGTACTGTAATAGTTACTGTAGCGAGCTTCCACCTCAGATAGTCAAGTACTGTAATAGTTACTGTAGTGAGCTTCCACCTCAGATAGTCAAGTACTGTAATAGTTACTGTAGCGAGCTTCCACCTCAGATAGTCAAGTACTGTAATAGTTACTGTAGCGAGCTTCCACCTCAGATAGTCAAGTACTGTAATAGTTACTGTAGCGAGCTTCCACCTCAGATAGTCAAGTACTGTAATAGTTACTGTAGCGAGCTTCCACCTCAGATAGTCAAGTACTGTAATAGTTACTGTAGCGAGCTTCCACCTCAGATAGTCAAGTACTGTAATAGTTACTGTAGCGAGCTTCCACCTCAGATAGTCAAGTACTGTAATAGTTACTGTAGCGAGCTTCCACCTCAGATAGTCAAGTACTGTAATAGTTACTGTAGTGAGCTTCCACCTCAGATAGTCAAGTACTGTAATAGTTACTGTAGCGAGCTTCCACCTCAGATAGTCAAGTACTGTAATAGTTACTGTAGCGAGCTTCCACCTCAGATAGTCAAGTACTGTAATAGTTACTGTAGCGAGCTTCCACCTCAGATAGTCAAGTACTGTAATAGTTACTGTAGAGAGCTTCCACCTCAGATAGCCAAGTACTGTAATAGTTACTGTAGCGACCTTCCACCTCAGATAGTCAAGTACTGTAATAGTTACTGTAGCGAGCTTCCACCCCAGATAGTCAAGTACTGTAATAGTTACTGTAGCGAGCTTCCACCCAGATAGTCAAGTACTGTAATAGTTACTGTAGCGAGATTCCACCTCAGATAGTCAAGTACTGTAATAGTTACTGTAGCGAGCTTCAACCTCAGATAGTCAAGTACTGTAATAGTTACTGTAGCAAGCTTCCCCATCAGATAGTCAAGTACTGTAATAGTTACTAGCGAGATTCCACCTCAGATAGTCAAGTACTGTAATAGTTACTGTAGCTAGCTTCCACCTCAGATAGCCAAGTAATGTAATAGTTACTGTAGCGAGCTTCCGCCTCAGATAGTCATGTACTGTAATAGTTACTGTAGCAATCTTCCACCTCAGATAGTCAAGTACTGTAATAGTTACTGTAGGGAGCTTCCACCTCAGATAGTCAAGTACTGTAATAGTTACTGTAGCGAGCTTCCACCTCAGATAGTCAAGTACTGTAATAGTTACTGTAGCGAGCTTCCCCATCAGATAGTCAAGTACTGTAATAGTTACTGAAGCGAGATTCCACCTCAGATAGTCAGGTACTGTAATAGTTACTGTAGCTAGCTTCAACCTCAGATAGTCAAGTACTGTAATAGTTACTGTAGCGAGCTTCCACCTCAGATAGTCAAGTACTGTAATAGTTACTGTAGCAAGCTTCCAGCTCAGATAGTCAAGTACTGTAATAGTTACTGTAGTGAGCTTCCACCTCAGATAGTCAAGTACTGTAATAGTTACTGTAGCGAGGTTCCACCTCAGATAGTCAAGTACTGTAATAGTTACTGTAGCAAGCTTCAACCTCAGATAGTCAAGTACTGTAATAGTTACTGTAGCGAGCTTCCCCATCAGATAGTCAAGTACTGTAATAGTTACTGTAGCGAGATTCCACCTCAGATAGTCAAGTACTGTAATAGTTACTGTAGCTAGCTTCAACCTCAGATAGTCAAGTACTGTAATAGATACTGTAGCGAGCTTCCACCTCAGATAGTCAAGTACTGTAATAGTTACTGTAGCGAGCTTCCACCTCAGATAGTCAAGTACTGTAATAGTTACTGTAGCGAGCTTCCACCTCAGATAGTCAAGTACTGTAATAGTTACTGTAGCGAGCTTCCACCTCAGATAGTCAAGTACTGTAATAGTTACTGTAGCGAGCTTCCACCTCAGATAGTCAAGTACTGTAATAGTTACTGTAGCGAGCTTCCACCTCAGATAGTCAAGTACTGTAATAGTTACTGTAGCGAGCTTCCCCATCAGATAGTCAAGTACTGTAATAGTTACTGTAGCGAGCTTCCACCTCAGATAGTCAAGTACTGTAATAGTTACTGTAGAGAGCTTCACCTCAGATAGTCAAGTACTGTAATAGTTACTGTAGTGAGCTTCCACCTCAGATAGTCAAGTACTGTAATAGTTACTGTAGCGAGATTCCACCTCAGATAGTCAAGTACTGTAATAGTTACTGTAGCGAGATTCCACCTCAGATAGTCAAGTACTGTAATAGTTACTGTAGGAAGTTCCACCTCAGATAGTCAAGTACTGTAATAGTTACTGTAGCGAGCTTCCACCTCAGATAGTCAAGTACTGTAATAGTTACTGTAGCGAGCTTCCAACCTCAGATAGTCAAGTACTGTAATAGTTACTGTAGCGAGCTTCCACCTCAGATAGTCAAGTACTGTAATAGTTACTGTAGCGAGCTTCCACCTCAGATAGTCAAGTACTGTAATAGTTACTGTAGCGAGCTTCCACCTCAGATAGTCAAGTACTGTAATAGTTACTGTAGTGAGCTTCCACCTCAGATAGTCAAGTACTGTAATAGTTACTGTAGCGAGCTTCCACCTCAGATAGTCAAGTACTGTAATAGTTACTGTAGCGATCTTCCACCTCAGATAGTCAAGTACTGTAATAGTTACTGTAGGGAGCTTCCACCTCAGATAGTCAAGTAATAGTTACTGTAGCGAAATTCCACCTCAGATAGTCAAGTACTGTAATAGTTACTGTAGCGAGCTTCAACCTCAGATAGTCAAGTAATAGTTACTGTAGCGATCTTCCACCTCAGATAGTCAAGTACTGTAATAGTTACTGTAGCGAGTTTCCACCTCAGATAGTCAAGTACTGTAATAGTTACTGTAGCGAGCTTCCACCTCAGATAGTCAAGTACTGTAATAGTTACTAGCTTCCACCTCAGATAGTCAAGTACTGTAATAGTTACTGTAGCGAGCTTCCACCTCAGATAGTCAAGTACTGTAATAGTTACTGTAGTGAGCTTCCACCTCAGATAGTCAAGTACTGTAATAGTTACTGTAGCGAGCTTCCACCTCAGATAGTCAAGTACTGTAATAGTTACTGTAGCGAGCTTCCACCTCAGATAGTCAAGTACTGTAATAGTTACTGTAGCGATCTTCCACCTCAGATAGTCAAGTACTGTAATAGTTACTGTAGCGAGCTTCCACCTCAGATAGTCAAGTACTGTAATAGTTACTGTAGCGAGCTTCCACCTCAGATAGTCAAGTACTGTAATAGTTACTGTAGCGAGCTTCCACCTCAGATAGTCAGTACTGTAATAGTTACTGTAGCGAGCTTCCACCTCAGATAGTCAAGTACTGTAATAGTTACTGTAGGAGCTTCCACCTCAGATAGTCAAGTACTGTAATAGTTACTGTAGCGAGCTTCCACCTCAGATAGTCAAGTACTGTAATAGTTACTGTAGCGAGCTTCCACCTCAGATAGTCAAGTACTGTAATAGTTACTGTAGCGAGCTTCCACCTCAGATAGTCAAGTACTGTAATAGTTACTGTAGCGAGCTTCCACCTCAGATAGTCAAGTACTGTAATAGTTACTGTAGCAAGCTTCCAGCTCAGATAGTCAAGTACTGTAATAGTTACTGTAGTGAGCTTCCACCTCAGATAGTCAAGTAAAAGTTACTGTAGCGAGGTTCCACCTCAGATAGTCAAGTACTGTAATAGTTACTGTAGCAAGCTTCAACCTCAGATAGTCAAGTACTGTAATAGTTACTGTAGCGAGCTTCCACCCCAGATAGTCAAGTACTGTAATAGTTACTGTAGCGAGCTTCCACCTCAGATAGTCAAGTACTGTAATAGTTACTGAAGCGAGATTCCACCTCAGATAGTCAAGTACTGTAATAGTTACTGTAGCTAGCTTCAACCTCAGATAGTCAAGTACTGTAACAGATACTGTAGCGAGCTTCCACCTCAGATAGTCAAGAACTGTAATAGATACTGTAGTGAGCTTCCACCTCAGATAGCCAAGTAATGTAATAGTTACTGTAGCGAGCTTCCGCCTCAGATAGTCATGTACTGTAATAGTTACTGTAGCAAGGTTCCAGCTCAGATAGTCAAGTACTGTAATAGTTACTGTAGCGAGCTTCCACGTCAGATAGTCAAGTACTGTAATAGTTAGTGTAGCGAGCTTCCACCTCAGATCGTCAAGTACTGTAATAGTTACTGTAGCGAGCTTCCACCTCAGATAGTCAAGTACTGTAATAGTTACTGTAGCGACCTTCCACCTCAGATAGTCAAGTACTGTAATAGTTACTGTAGCGATCTTCCACCTCAGATAGTCAAGTACTGTAAAAGTTACTGTAGCGAGCTTCCACCTCAGATAGTCAAGTACTGTAATAGTTACTGTAGCGAGCTTCCACCTCAGATCGTCAAGTACTGTAATAGTTACTCTAGCGAGCTTCCACCTCAGATAGTCAAGTACTGTAATAGTTACTGTAGTGAGCTTCCACCTCAGATAGTAAAGTACTGTAATAGTTACTGAAGCGAGCTTCCACCTCAGATAGTCAAGTACTGTAATAGTTACTGTAGCGAGCTTCCACCCCAGATAGTCAAGTACTGTAATAGTTACTGTAGCGAGCTTCCACCTCAGATAGTCAAGTACTGTAATAGTTACTGTAGCGAGCTTCCACCCCAGATAGTCAAGTACTGTAATAGTTACTGTAGCGAGCTTCCACCTCAGATAGTCAAGTACTGTAATAGTTACTGTAGTGAGCTTCCCCATCAGATAGTCAAGTACTGTAATAGTTACTGAAGCGAGATTCCACCTCAGATATCCAAGAACTGTAATAGTTACTGTAGCAAGGTTCCAGCTCAGATAGTCAAGTACTGTAATAGTTACTGTAGCGAGCTTCCACCTCAGATAGTCAAGTACTGTAATAGTTACTGTAGTGAGCTTCCACCTCAGATAGTCAAGTACTGTAATAGTTACTGAAGCGAGCTTCCACCTCAGATAGTCAAGTACTGTAATAGTTACTGTAGCGAGCTTCCACCCCAGATAGTCAAGTACTGTAATAGTTACTGTAGCGAGCTTCCCCATCAGATAGTCAAGTACTGTAATAGTTACTGAAGCGAGATTTCACCTCAGATAGTCAAGTACTGTAATAATTACTGTAGCTAGCTTCAACCTCAGATAGTCAAGTACTGTAATAGTTACTGTAGCGAGCTTCCACCCCAGATAGTCAAGTACTGTAATAGTTACTGTAGCGAGCTTCCACCTCAGATAGTCAAGTACTGTAATAGTTACTGTAGCGAGCTTCCCCATCAGATAGTCAAGTACTGTAATAGTTACTGAAGCGAGATTCCACCTCAGATAGCCAAGAACTGTAATAGTTACTGTAGCAAGGTTCCAGCTCAGATAGTCAAGTACTGTAATAGTTACTGTAGCGAGCTTCCACCTCAGATAGTCAAGTACTGTAATAGTTAGTGTAGCGAGCTTCCACCTCAGATCGTCAAGTACTGTAATAGTTACTGTAGCGAGCTTCCACCTCAGATAGTCAAGTACTGTAATAGTTACTTTAGTGAGCTTCCACCTCAGATAGTCAAGTACTGTAATAGTTACTGAAGCGAGCTTCCACCTCAGATAGTCAAGTACTGTAATAGTTACTGTAGCGAGCTTCCACCCCAGATAGTCAAGTACTGTAATAGTTACTGTAGCGAGCTTCCCCATCAGATAGTCAAGTACTGTAATAGTTACTGAAGCGAGATTCCACCTCAGATAGTCAAGTACTGTAATAGTTACTGTAGCTAGCTTCAACCTCAGATAGTCAAGTACTGTAATAGTTACTGTAGCAAGCTTCCCCATCAGATAGTCAAGTACTGTAATAGTTACTGAAGCGAGATTCCACCTCAGATAGTCAAGTACTGTAATAGTTACTGTAGCTAGCTTCCACCTCAGATAGCCAAGTAATGTAATAGTTACTGTAGCGAGCTTCCGCCTCAGATAGTCATGTACTGTAATAGTTACTGTAGCAATCTTCCACCTCAGATAGTCAAGTACTGTAATAGTTACTGTAGGGAGCTTCCACCTCAGATAGTCAAGTACTGTAATAGTTACTGTAGCGAGCTTCCACCTCAGATAGTCAAGTACTGTAATAGTTACTGTAGCGAGCTTCCCCATCAGATAGTCAAGTACTGTAATAGTTACTGAAGCGAGATTCCACCTCAGATAGTCAGGTACTGTAATAGTTACTGTAGCTAGCTTCAACCTCAGATAGTCAAGTACTGTAATAGTTACTGTAGCGAGCTTCCACCTCAGATAGTCAAGTACTGTAATAGTTACTGTAGCAAGCTTCCAGCTCAGATAGTCAAGTACTGTAATAGTTACTGTAGTGAGCTTCCACCTCAGATAGTCAAGTAAAAGTTACTGTAGCGAGGTTCCACCTCAGATAGTCAAGTACTGTAATAGTTACTGTAGCAAGCTTCAACCTCAGATCGTCAAGTACTGTAATAGTTACTGTAGCGAGCTTCCACCTCAGATAGTCAAGTACTGTAATAGTTACTTTAGTGAGCTTCCACCTCAGATAGTCAAGTACTGTAATAGTTACTGAAGCGAGCTTCCACCTCAGATAGTCAAGTACTGTAATAGTTACTGTAGCGAGCTTCCACCCCAGATAGTCAAGTACTGTAATAGTTACTGTAGCGAGCTTCCCCATCAGATAGTCAAGTACTGTAATAGTTACTGAAGCGAGATTTCACCTCAGATAGTCAAGTACTGTAATAATTACTGTAGCTAGCTTCAACCTCAGATAGTCAAGTACTGTAATAGTTACTGTAGCGAGCTTCCCCATCAGATAGTCAAGTACTGTAATAGTTACTGAAGCGAGATTCCACCTCAGATAGTCAAGTACTGTAATAGTTACTGTAGCTAGCTTCCACCTCAGATAGCCAAGTACTGTAATAGTTACTGTAGCGAGCTTCCGCCTCAGATAGTCATGTACTGTAATAGTTACTGTAGCAATCTTCCACCTCAGATAGTCAAGTACTGTAATAGTTACTGTAGGGAGCTTCCACCTCAGATAGTCAAGTACTGTAATAGTTACTGTAGCGAGCTTCCACCTCAGATAGTCAAGTACTGTAATAGTTACTGTAGCGAGCTTCCCCATCAGATAGTCAAGTACTGTAATAGTTACTGTAGCGAGATTCCACCTCAGATAGTCAAGAACTGTAATAGTTACTGTAGCAAGCTTCCACCTCAGATAGTCAAGTACTGTAATAGTTACTGTAGCGAGCTTCCACCTCAGATAGTCAAGTACTGTAATAGTTACTGTAGCGAGCTTCCACCTCAGATCGTCAAGTACTGTAATAGTTACTGTAGCGAGCTTCCACCTCAGATAGTCAAGTACTGTAATAGTTACTTTAGTGAGCTTCCACCTCAGATAGTCAAGTACTGTAATAGTTACTGTAGCGAGCTTCCACCTCAGATAGTCAAGTACTGTAATAGTTACTGTAGCGAGCTTCCACCTCAGATAGTCAAGTACTGTAATAGTTACTGTAGCGAGCTTCCCCATCAGATAGTCAAGTACTGTAATAGTTACTGAAGCGAGATTTCACCTCAGATAGTCAAGTACTGTAATAATTACTGTAGCTAGCTTCAACCTCAGATAGTCAAGTACTGTAATAGTTACTGTAGCAAGCTTCCCCATCAGATAGTCAAGTACTGTAATAGTTACTGAAGCGAGATTCCACCTCAGATAGTCAAGTACTGTAATAGTTACTGTAGCTAGCTTCCACCTCAGATAGCCAAGTAATGTAATAGTTACTGTAGCGAGCTTCCGCCTCAGATAGTCATGTACTGTAATAGTTACTGTAGCAATCTTCCACCTCAGATAGTCAAGTACTGTAATAGTTACTGTAGGGAGCTTCCACCTCAGATAGTCAAGTACTGTAATAGTTACTGTAGCGAGCTTCCACCTCAGATAGTCAAGTACTGTAATAGTTACTGTAGCGAGCTTCCCCATCAGATAGTCAAGTACTGTAATAGTTACTGAAGCGAGATTCCACCTCAGATAGTCAGGTACTGTAATAGTTACTGTAGCTAGCTTCAACCTCAGATAGTCAAGTACTGTAATAGTTACTGTAGCGAGCTTCCACCTCAGATAGTCAAGTACTGTAATAGTTACTGTAGCAAGCTTCCAGCTCAGATAGTCAAGTACTGTAATAGTTACTGTAGTGAGCTTCCACCTCAGATAGTCAAGTTACTGTAGCGAGGTTCCACCTCAGATAGTCAAGTACTGTAATAGTTACTGTAGCAAGCTTCAACCTCAGATAGTCAAGTACTGTAATAGTTACTGTAGCGAGCTTCCACCCCAGATAGTCAAGTACTGTAATAGTTACTGTAGCGAGCTTCCACCTCAGATAGTCAAGTACTGTAATAGTTACTGAAGCGAGCTTCCACCTCAGATAGTCAAGTACTGTAATAGTTACTGTAGCGAGCTTCCACCCCAGATAGTCAAGTACTGTAATAGTTACTGTAGCGAGCTTCCCCATCAGATAGTCAAGTACTGTAATAGTTACTGAAGCGAGATTTCACCTCAGATAGTCAAGTACTGTAATAATTACTGTAGCTAGCTTCAACCTCAGATAGTCAAGTACTGTAATAGTTACTGTAGCAAGCTTCCATCAGATAGTCAAGTACTGTAATAGTTACTGAAGCGAGATTCCACCTCAGATAGTCAAGTACTGTAATAGTTACTGTAGCTAGCTTCCACCTCAGATAGCCAAGTAATGTAATAGTTACTGTAGCGAGCTTCCGCCTCAGATAGTCATGTACTGTAATAGTTACTGTAGCAATCTTCCACCTCAGATAGTCAAGTACTGTAATAGTTACTGTAGGGAGCTTCCACCTCAGATAGTCAAGTACTGTAATAGTTACTGTAGCGAGCTTCCACCTCAGATAGTCAAGTACTGTAATAGTTACTGTAGCGAGCTTCCCCATCAGATAGTCAAGTACTGTAATAGTTACTGAAGCGAGATTCCACCTCAGATAGTCAGGTACTGTAATAGTTACTGTAGCTAGCTTCAACCTCAGATAGTCAAGTACTGTAATAGTTACTGTAGCGAGCTTCCACCTCAGATAGTCAAGTACTGTAATAGTTACTGTAGCAAGCTTCCAGCTCAGATAGTCAAGTACTGTAATAGTTACTGTAGTGAGCTTCCACCTCAGATAGTCAAGTAAAAGTTACTGTAGCGAGGTTCCACCTCAGATAGTCAAGTACTGTAATAGTTACTGTAGCAAGCTTCAACCTCAGATAGTCAAGTACTGTAATAGTTACTGTAGCGAGCTTCCCCATCAGATAGTCAAGTACTGTAATAGTTACTGAAGCGAGATTCCACCTCAGATAGTCAAGTACTGTAATAGTTACTGTAGCTAGCTTCCACCCCAGATAGTCAAGTACTGTAATAGTTACTGTAGCGAGCTTCCACCTCAGATAGTCAAGTACTGTAATAGTTACTGAAGCGAGCTTCCACCTCAGATAGTCAAGTACTGTAATAGTTACTGTAGCGAGCTTCCACCCCAGATAGTCAAGTACTGTAATAGTTACTGTAGCGAGCTTCCACCTCAGATAGTCAAGTACTGTAACAGATACTGTAGCGAGCTTCCACCTCAGATAGTCAAGTACTGTAATAGTTACTGTAGTGAGCTTCCACCTCAGATAGTCAAGTACTGTAATAGTTACTGTAGCGAGCTTCAACCTCAGATAGTCAAGTACTGTAATAGTTACTGTAGCGAGCTTCCACCTCAGATAGTCAAGTACTGTAATAGTTACTGTAGCGAGCTTCCACCTCAGATAGTCAAGTACTGTAATAGTTACTGTAGTGAGCTTCCACCTCAGATAGTCAAGTACTGTAATAGTTACTGTAGCGAGCTTCCACCTCAGATAGTCAAGTACTGTAATAGTTACTGTAGCGAGCTTCCACCTCAGATAGTCAAGTACTGTAATAGTTACTGTAGCGAGCTTCCACCTCAGATAGTCAAGTACTGTAATAGTTACTGTAGCGAGCTTCCACCTCAGATAGTCAAGTACTGTAATAGTTACTGTAGTGAGCTTCCCCATCAGATAGTCAAGTACTGTAATAGTTACTGAAGCGAGATTCCACCTCAGATAGTCAAGTACTGTAATAGTTACTGTAGCTAGCTTCCACCTCAGATAGTCAAGTACTGTAATAGTTACTGTAGCGAGCTTCCACCTCAGATAGTCAAGTACTGTAATAGTTACTGTAGCAAGCTTCCACCTCAGATAGTCAAGTACTGTAATAGTTACTGTAGTGAGCTTCCACCTCAGATAGTCAAGTACTGTAATAGTTACTGTAGCGAGCTTCCACCTCAGATAGTCAAGTACTGTAATAGTTACTGTAGCGAGCTTCCACCTCAGATAGTCAAGTACTGTAATAGTTACTGTAGCGAGCTTCCCCATCAGATAGTCAAGTACTGTAATAGTTACTGAAGCGAGATTCCACCTCAGATAGTCAAGTACTGTAATAGTTACTGTAGCGAGCTTCCACCTCAGATAGTCAAGTACTGTAATAGTTACTGTAGCGAGCTTCCACCTCAGATAGTCAAGTACTGTAATAGTTACTGTAGCGAGCTTCCACCTCAGATAGTCAAGTACTGTAATAGTTACTGTAGCTAGCTTCCAACCTCAGATAGTCAAGTACTGTAATAGTTACTGTAGCGAGCTTCCACCTCAGATAGTCAAGAACTGTAATAGTTACTGTAATAGCTTCCACCTCAGATAGTCAAGTAACTGTAATAGTTACTTCTTCACCTCAGATAGTCATGTACTGTAATAGTTACTGTAGCGAACTTCCACCTCAGATAGTCAAGTACTGTAATAGTTACTGTAGAGAGCTTCCACCTCAGATAGCCAAGTACTGTAATAGTTACTGTAGCGACCTTCCACCTCAGATAGTCAAGTACTGTAATAGTTACTGTAGCGAGCTTCCACCCCAGATAGTCAAGTACTGTAATAGTTACTGTAGCGAGCTTCCACCTCAGATAGTCAAGTACTGTAATAGTTACTGTAGTGAGCTTCCCCATCAGATAGTCAAGTACTGTAATAGTTACTGAAGCGAGATTCCACCTCAGATAGTCAAGTACTGTAATAGTTACTGTAGCTAGCTTCCACCTCAGATAGCCAAGTAATGTAATAGTTACTGTAGCGAGCTTCCGCCTCAGATAGTCAAGTACTGTAATAGTTACTGTAGCAACTTCCACCTCAGATAGTCAAGTACTGTAATAGTTACTGTAGTGAGCTTCCACCTCAGATAGTCAGATAGTCAGATAGTCAAGTACTGTAATAGTTACTGTAGCAAGCTTCACCTCAGATAGTCAAGTACTGTAATAGTTACTGTAGCGAGCTTCCACCTCAGATAGTCAAGTACTGTAATAGTTACTGTAGCGAGCTTCCACCTCAGATAGTCAAGTACTGTAATAGTTACTGAAGCGAGCTTCCACCTCAGATAGTCAAGTACTGTAATAGTTACTGTAGCTAGCTTCCACCTCAGATAGTCAAGTACTGTAATAGTTACTGTAGCGAGCTTCCACCTCAGATAGTCAAGTACTGTAATAGTTACTGTAGTGAGCTTCCCACCTCAGATAGTCAAGTACTGTAATAGTTACTGTAGCAAGCTTCCAGCTCAGATAGTCAAGTACTGTAATAGTTACTGTAGCGAGCTTCCACCTCAGATAGTCAAGTACTGTAATAGTTACTGTAAGCTTCCACCTCAGATAGTCAAGTACTGTAATAGTTACTGTAGCGAGCTTCCACCTCAGATAGTCAAGTACTGTAATAGTTACTGTAGCGAGCTTCCACCTCAGATAGTCAAGTACTGTAATAGTTACTGTAGCGAGCTTCCACCTCAGATAGTCAAGTACTGTAATAGTTACTGTAGCGAGCTTCCACCTCAGATAGTCAAGTACTGTAATAGTTACTGTAGCGAGCTTCCACCTCAGATAGTCAAGTACTGTAATAGTTACTGTAGCGAGCTTCCACCTCAGATAGTCAAGTACTGTAATAGTTACTGTAGTGAGCTTCCACCTCAGATAGTCAAGTACTGTAATAGTTACTGTAGCGAGCTTCCACCCCAGATAGTCAAGTACTGTAATAGTTACTGTAGCGAGCTTCCACCTCAGATAGTCAAGTACTGTAATAGTTACTGTAGCGAGCTTCCACCTCAGATAGTCAAGTACTGTAATAGTTACTGTAGCGAGCTTCCACCTCAGATAGTCAAGTACTGTAATAGTTACTGTAGCGAGCTTCCACCTCAGATAGTCAAGTACTGTAATAGTTACTGTAGTGAGCTTCCACCTCAGATAGTCAAGTACTGTAATAGTTAATAGATTCCACCTCAGATAGTCAAGTACTGTAATAGTTACTGTAGCAAGCTTCCACCTCAGATAGTCAAGTACTGTAATAGTTACTGTAGCGAGCTTCCACCTCAGATAGTCAAGTACTGTAATAGTTACTGTAGTGAGCTTCCACCTCAGATAGTCAAGTACTGTAATAGTTACTGAAGCGAGATTCCACCTCAGATAGTCAAGTAATGTAATAGTTACTGTAGCGAGCTTCCACCCCAGATAGTCAAGTACTGTAATAGTTACTGTAGCGAGCTTCCCCATCAGATAGTCAAGTACTGTAATAGTTACTGAAGCGAGATTTCACCTCAGATAGTCAAGTACTGTAATAATTACTGTAGCTAGCTTCAACCTCAGATAGTCAAGTACTGTAATAGTTACTGTAGCGAGCTTCCCCATCAGATAGTCAAGTACTGTAATAGTTACTGAAGCGAGATTCCACCTCAGATAGTCAAGTACTGTAATAGTTACTGTAGCTAGCTTCCACCTCAGATAGCCAAGTACTGTAATAGTTACTGTAGCGAGCTTCCGCCTCAGATAGTCATGTACTGTAATAGTTACTGTAGCAATCTTCCACCTCAGATAGTCAAGTACTGTAATAGTTACTGTAGGGAGCTTCCACCTCAGATAGTCAAGTACTGTAATAGTTACTGTAGCGAGCTTCCACCTCAGATAGTCAAGTACTGTAATAGTTACTGTAGCGAGCTTCCCCATCAGATAGTCAAGTACTGTAATAGTTACTGAAGCGAGATTCCACCTCAGATAGTCAAGTACTGTAATAGTTACTGTAGCTAGCTTCAACCTCAGATAGTCAAGTACTGTAATAGTTACTGTAGCGAGCTTCCACCTCAGATAGTCAAGTACTGTAATAGTTACTGTAGCAAGCTTCCAGCTCAGATAGTCAAGTACTGTAATAGTTACTGTAGTGAGCTTCCACCTCAGATAGTCAAGTAAAAGTTACTGTAGCGAGGTTCCACCTCAGATAGTCAAGTACTGTAATAGTTACTGTAGCAAGCTTCAACCTCAGATAGTCAAGTACTGTAATAGTTACTGTAGCGAGCTTCCCCATCAGATAGTCAAGTACTGTAATAGTTACTGAAGCGAGATTCCACCTCAGATAGTCAAGTACTCTAATAGTTACTGTAGCTAGCTTCAACCTCAGATAGTCAAGTACTGTAACAGATACTGTAGCGAGCTTCCACCTCCGATAGTCAAGTACTGTAATAGTTACTGAAGCGAGCTTCCACCTCAGATAGTCAAGTACTGTAATAGTTACTGTAGCGAGCTTCCACCCCAGATAGTCAAGTACTGTAATAGTTACTGTAGCGAGCTTCCACCTCAGATAGTCAAGTACTGTAATAGTTACTGTAGCGAGCTTCCCCATCAGATAGTCAAGTACTGTAATAGTTACTGAAGCGAGATTCCACCTCAGATAGTCAAGTATTGTAATAGTTACTGTAGCGAGCTTCCCCATCAGATAGTCAAGTACTGTAATAGTTACTGAAGCGATATTCCACCTCAGATAGTCAAGTAATGTAATAGTTACTGTAGCTAGCTTCAACCTCAGATAGTCAAGTACTTTAATAGTTACTGTAGTGAGCTTCCACCTCAGATAGTCAAGTACTGTAATAGTTACTGTAGCGAGATTCAACCTTAGATCGTCAAGTACTGTAATAGTTACTGAAGCGAGATTCCACCTCAGATAGCCAAGAACTGTAATAGTTACTGTAGGAAGGTTCCAGCTCAGATAGTCAAGTACTGTAATAGTTACTGTAGCGAGCTTCCACCTCAGATAGTCAAGTACTGTAATAGTTACTGTAGCGAGCTTCCACCTCAGATAGTCAAGTACTGTAATAGTTACTGTAGTGAGCTTCCACCTCAGATAGTCAAGTACTGTAATAGTTACTGTAGCGAGCTTCCACCTCAGATAGTCAAGTACTGTAATAGTTACTGTAGCGAGCTTCCACCTCAGATAGTCAAGTACTGTAATAGTTACTGTAGCGAGCTTCCACCTCAGATAGTCAAGTACTGTAATAGTTACTGTAGCGAGCTTCCACCTCAGATAGTCAAGTACTGTAATAGTTACTGTAGCGAGCTTCCACCTCAGATAGTCAAGTACTGTAATAGTTACTGTAGCGAGCTTCCACCTCAGATAGTCAAGTACTGTAATAGTTACTGTAGCGAGCTTCCCCATCAGATAGTCAAGTACTGTAATAGTTACTGAAGCGAGATTCCACTTCAGATAGTCAAGTATTGTAATAGTTACTGTAGCGAGCTTCCCCATCAGATAGTCAAGTACTGTAATAGTTACTGAAGCGAGATTCCACCTCAGATAGTCAAGTACTGTAATAGTTACTGTAGCGAGCTTCCACCTCAGATAGTCAAGTACTGTAATAGTTACTGAAGCGAGCTTCCACCTCAGATAGTCAAGTACTGTAATAGTTACTGTAGCGAGATTTCACCTCAGATAGTCAAGTACTGTAATAATTACTGTAGCTAGCTTCCACCTCAGATAGTCAAGTACTGTAATAGTTACTGTAGCGAGCTTCCACCTCAGATAGTCAAGTACTGTAATAGTTACTGTAGCGAGCTTCCACCTCAGATAGTCAAGTACTGTAATAGTTACTGTAGCTAGCTTCCACCTCAGATAGTCAAGTACTGTAATAGTTACTAGCGAGCTTCCACCTCAGATAGTCAAGTACTGTAATAGTTACTGTAGCGAGCTTCCACCTCAGATAGTCAAGTACTGTAATAGTTACTGTAGCGAGCTTCCACCTCAGATAGTCAAGTACTGTAATAGTTACTGAAGCGACTTCCACCTCAGATAGTCAAGTACTGTAATAGTTACTGTAGCGAGCTTCCACCTCAGATAGTCAAGTACTGTAATAGTTACTGTAGCGAGCTTCCACCTCAGATAGTCAAGTACTGTAATAGTTACTGTAGCGAGCTTCCACCTCAGATAGTCAAGTACTGTAATAGTTACTGTAGCGAGCTTCCACCTCAGATAGTCAACTGTAATACTGTCAATAGTTACTGTAATAGTTACTAGCGAGCTTCCACCTCAGATAGTCAAGTACTGTAATAGTTACTGTAGCTAGCTTCCACCTCAGATAGTCAAGTACTGTAATAGTTACTGTGAGCTTCCACCTCAGATAGTCAAGTACTGTAATAGTTACTGTAGCGAGCTTCCACCTCAGATAGTCAAGTACTGTAATAGTTACTGTAGCGAGCTTCCACCTCAGATAGTCAAGTACTGTAATAGTTACTGTAGCGAGCTTCCACCTCAGATAGTCAAGTACTGTAATAGTTACTGTAGCGAGCTTCCACCTCAGATAGTCAAGTACTGTAATAGTTATAGTTACTCAGATAGTCAAGTACTGTAATAGTTACTGTTCTTCCACCTCAGATAGGCAAGTACTGTAATAGTTACTGAAGCGAGATTCCACCTCAGATAGTCAAGTACTGTAATAGTTACTGTAGCAAGATTCCACCTGAGATAGTCAAGTACTGTAATAGTTACTGAAGAGAGCTTCCACCTCAGATAGTCAAGTACTGTAATAGTTACTGTAGCGAGCTTCCACCTCAGATAGTCAAGTACTGTAATAGTTACTGTAGGGAGCTTCCACCTCAGATAGTCAAGTACTGTAATAGTTACTGTAGCGAGCTTCCACCTCAGATAGTCAAGTACTGTAATAGTTACTGTAGCGAGCTTCCACCTCAGATAGTCAAGTACTGTCCTGCTATTTTAACAGATGTGCTACCTTGTCCCGGTCCTGCTGTTTCAACAGATGTGCTACCTTGTCCCGGCCCTGCTTTTTCAACAGGCCTGCTACCTTGTCCCGGCCCTGCTTTTTCAACAGACCTGCTATCTTGTCCCGGTCCTGCTCTTTCAACAGGCCTGCTACCTTGTCCCGGTCCTGCTTTTTCAACAGACCTGCTACCTTGTCCCGGCCCTGCTTTTTCAACAGGCCTGCTACCTTGTCCCGGCCCTGCTTTTTCAACAGGCCTGCTACCTTGTCCCGGTCCTGCTTTTTCAACAGACCTGCTACCTTGTCCCGGTCCTGCTTTTTCAACAGGCCTGCTACCTTGTCCCGGTCCTGCTTTTTCAACAGACCTGCTACCTTGTCCCGGTCTTGCTTTTTCAACAGACCTGCTACCTTGTCCCGGTCCTGCTCTTTCAACAGACCTGCTACCTTGTCCCGGTCCTGCTTTTTCAACAGACCTGCTACCTTGTCCCGGTCCTGCTTTTTCAACTGACCTGCTACCTTGTCCCGGTCCTGCTCTTTCAACAGACCTGCTACCTTGTCCCGGTCCTGCTTTTTCAACAGACCTGCTACCTTGTCCCGGTCCTGCTTTTTCAACAGACCTGCTACCTTGTCCCGGTCCTGCTCTTTCAACAGATATTAAACACCAAATTATCCATGCAGTGCAGAATTAGGCCAATACCCGCTAATGATCAATATTCAGAAAAGAGCCATTAATTTCTGCAACCACCTAAAAGGAAGCGATTTCCAAACCTTCCATAACAAAGCCATCACCAACAGAGAGATGAACCTGGAGAAGAGTCCCCCAAGCAAGCTGGTCCTTGGGCTCTGTTCACAAACATACGCGTCCAGTGTGCGCTCCGAGAGCGAAACGCTCTTCATTTACAAACGGACAATCTGACAACGCTCTGAATTTATGACTGCACTCTGGCACTCCAGATTGAATTTAAGAACACACCTGAACACACCTGTCGTAAAATGTCAAACTAGTAATTTCTTAAGCTAACTAGCTAGCAAGAGGTTGCATAGCAACAGCATCAACTTCTGGAATACAGGCAAAGCTCTAGAATGGTCAACGGAAAGGATACAATTCATTTACAGTATACTAAAAGGAACAAATAGTATATAGCATGTAGTATATACTCATTAAGTATGTAGTATATAGTATGTTAGTATGGGTATTCAAACACAGCTTAGGAGAGAAGAGAAGACTAGGGGAGAAGAGGAGAGAAGATGGGAGAAGACGAGCAGAGAAGAGGAGAGAAGATGGGAGAAGACGAGCAGAGAAGAGGAGAGAAGATGGGAGAAGACGAGAAGAGGAGAGAAGATGGGAGAAGACGAGCAGAGAAGAGGAGAGAAGATGGGAGAAGACGAGCAGAGAAGAGGAGAGAAGATGGGAGAAGACGAGCAGAGAAGAGGAGAGAAGATGGGAGAAGACGAGCAGAGAAGAGGAGAGGAGGAATCAACTGTTGAGAGTTGAGAAGCAGCCTCTGTCACTGGGTCAGTGTAGTTGTCAGTGTAGGGACTATAGTGATATAAACTGAAATAAGAAGCAGGCAGGCAGGTCATCTATATCTGTTTTAATAGTTGACAGTTGGAAAAGGGAAGTAGCTTATTTCATAAGAGGAAGTAAAGAACCGTTTTGTACAGTTTTCTCTAACCCTAACCCTCTACAGTCAGTCTGTCTCTCTGTCAGATAGGATCTGTGTGACTCAGAGAAAGCTGTTAGCAGTGTGACTGGTGGATCAGGGTGTAGTTAGTGACTGGGTAGTTGACGTGGAGGGGATTCCCACTCTGTGTTCTGCTGTCACCTGGACTGAAGGTAACAAGTATCTCTCTGTTCTTGCATGCACACACACGCCTCCCCCCAGCATTGTGTAGTGTTGTGTTTAAGGTGTTGCTAGGGTCTGACTGACGTAACCAACAGTAGAATAACAGTTTCACAGACAGGCAAAACTGAGAGCCCTGATAGCTACTTCCTACACACAAAAATGCATGCATGCATGCGCGAGCTCACACACACACAAGCACACACACAGACCACACTACCCACGACACCACTGTTGACGCTGCTCTGCACCAGAAATTAGCAACCAACAACACACTCATACCCCTCTCCCGCTACATTGGACATCAGAACAGCTTGCTGCTGCCACATTGAGACACACATACAAAGGAAGGCATGCTTGACATAGACTGTTGACTCCTGCAGTGACAGAGGACCTGTCAGTTGTTCTACTACTGAGTGACTGCTGTTTCATCCATCCATCTGCTGATGTCATCCTCTGATCTGACCTCTCACCTGATCTCTACCTGCACCTCATCAGACTGACTCACCTGGAGAGGCAACCTACCTGGTGGAACTAGAGGTAAACCTATAGGTCTTCTGGAAATATTCCAACCGTTGAGCTTTTAGACCAGTAGACCAGTAGAAGTCTTTCCAGGTCTTCTGTAAACATAACTATTGAGCTTAAAGTCTAGACAAGGCGTTGTCTGTATCTGAGAAACCACTCCTAAGACACAGGGTCAGAAAGGGATTGAGAGGTGTTCTGTCAGAACCTAAGAGAGCCTGTTGGTTGGTTGGACACAGTAGAGAAAAGACTTTGGAAGGTATTATGAACATGTCAACCACAAAGACACAGAAGATGGTGATCTTTAAAATGATCAATCCCAAAGTGTTTTGTTTAGTATTGTAGTAGAAAAAGGGGTTTATGTAGAGCTGTGCAGGCTTCTGGTTATGGTTAGAGCCATGTTGTTACATCTATATTGTTACATACCTGATTTTAGATCACAGTGTGTTGGTCAGGTCTTGGACCGTGTCACTAGACAGTACTGATTGTGTACAGAGGTTTTAGTGTCCTGAATCAACTGTCATACACCCTGGGTATGTTTGGTGGAAAGTTCATGGAATATTCTCCTAACCCTCTAAACCAACTAACATCTGACACAAACGTTACAATCTTTTTCTCTTTCCCTAGAATTATTAGCTGGGTCTCTTTCTCTCTCTCTCTCACTCTCTCACTCTCTCCTCTATTTCAGGACTCTGTCTTTCAAAGATAATTAGTAAAAATCCAAATAACTTCACAGATCTTCATTGTAAAGGGTTTAAACACTGTTTCCCAATGCTTGTTAAATGAACCATAAACAATTAATGATAATGCACCTGTGGAACGGTCGTTAAGACACTAATAGCTTACAGACGGTAGACAATTAAGGTCACAGTTATGAAAACGTAGGACACTAAAGAGGCCTTTCTACTGACTCTGAAAAACACCAAAAGAAATATGCTCAGGGTCCCAGCTCATCTGCGTGAATGTGCCTTAGGCATGCTGCAAGGAGGCATGAGGACTGCAGATGTGGCCAGGGCAATAAACTGCAATGTCCGTACTGTGAGACGCCTAAGACAGCACTACAGGGAGACCGGACGGACAGCTGATCGTCCTCGCAGTGGCAGACCACGTGTAACAACACCTGCACAGGATCGGTACATCTGAACATCACACCAGTGGGACAGGTACAGGATGGCAACAACAACTGTCCGAGGTACACCAGGAACACACAATCCCTTCATCAGGCTGGACTGAGGGCTTGTAGGACTGTTCTAAGGCAGGTCCTCACCAGACATCACCGGCAACAACGTCGCCTATGGGCACACATCCGACGTTGCTGGATCAGACAGGACTGGCAAAAAGTGCTCTTCACTGACGAATCGTGGTTTTGTCTCACCAGGGGTGATGGTCGGATTTGCATTTATCGTCGAAGGAATGAGTGTTACACCGAGGCCTGTACTATGGAGCGGGATCGATTTGGAGGTGGAGGGTCCGTCATGGTCTGGGGCGGTGTGTCACAGCATCATTGGACTGAGCTTGTTGTCATTGCAGGTCATCTCCACGCTGTGCGTTACAGGGAAGACATCCTCCTCCCTCATGTGGTACCCTTCCTGCAGGCTCATCCTGACATGACCCTCCAGCATGATAATGCCACCAGCCATACTGCTCGTTCTCTGCGTGATTTCCTGCAAGACAGGAATGTCAGTGTTCTGCCATGGCCAGCGAAGAGCCCGGATCTCAATCCTATTGAGCACGTCTGGGACCTGTTGGATCGGAGGGTGAGCGTTAGGTTCATTCCCCCCAGAAATGTCCAGGAACTTGCAGGTGCCTTGGTGGAAGAGTGGGGTAACATCTCACAGCAAGAACTGGCAAATCTGGTGCAGTCCATGAGGTGGAGATGCACTGCAGTACTTAATGCAGCTGGTGGCCACACCAGATACTGACTGTTACTTTTGTTCAGGGACACATTATTCAATTTCTGTTAGTCACATGTCTGTGGAACTTGTTCAGTTTATTTCTCAGTTGTTGAATCTTGTTATGTTCATACAAATATTTACACAAGTTAAGTTTGCTGAAAAGAAACGCAGTTGATAGTGAGAAGAGTTTGTAAATACAGGAAGGGAGTTGGCCAGTCTTGGCGGTTCGGCCGGGGAAGAGGGGGGAGTATAGAATGATTCTGTACATAACAGACAACTGTTTAAACATATCCGGCTACAAGATTTACAGTCCAGTCTCTGAATAATGTCCTAAAGTATTTTAATCAATCAATAATTAATGTAATCATCAATAATGATCATCTTTTTCTGTCTGTCTGTCTTTCTGTCTGTCTTTCTGACTGTCTGTCTGACTGTCTGTCTTTCTGTCTGTTTCTCTGTCAGTTCCTCTCCTGTCCTGATGTGGGAGAGGCAGCTTTGGGTACAGAATTAATGTGTGTGTTTGTTTGTGAGCTGTGGGTTTGATTGAGTATGAATCTGAACGTCTCTGGTCTGTGGGAGGAGCTTCCTGTTAACTCCTCCGTGCGGTGTCCCTATGATGTGATTGGTTGGGAGCCACAAATGCAGCAGCTGTACTTTTGGTTCTACCTGCTGCTCTTCATCCCTGGTCTCTGCCTCAACACCACGGCTCTCTGGGTGCTATGTAGACACATCAGGTACACACAGACACACACATACACACACACACACACCCTTTCCCCTCCCTAGTGTATGTTGACCCCCTCTCCTCTCTCCTCAGTAAGAAGACCAAGGCAGTGATCTTCATGGTGAACCTGGCTCTAGCTGACCTACTCCATGTCATGTCTTTGCCTCTGAGGATCCACTACTACCTGACACACACCTGGCCCTTTGGACAAGCACTGTGTCTGTTCTGTTTCTACCTCAAATACCTCAACATGTATGCTTCCATCACCTTCCTGGTGAGAACACACTGTCTGTTCTGTTTCTATCTCAAATACCTCAACATGTAAGCTTCCATCACCTTCCTGGTGAGAACACACTGTCTGTTCTGTTTCTATCTCAAATACCTCAACATGTACACTTCCATCACCTTCCTGGTGAGAACACACTGTCTGTTCTGTTTCTATCTCAAATACCTCAACATGTACACTTCCATCACCTTCCTGGTGAGGTCACACACACCTCTAATCTATCTCTCTCTCTCCACATCCTCCTCCAGGTGTGTATCAGTGTCCAGAGGTGTGTGTTTTTGCTACAGCCCTTCTATGCCAGGCGGTGGAGACGGCGTTATGACCTGTTGATCAGCGCCACCGTGTGGCTGGTGGTGGGAATAGGTTGTTCCCCTTTTATTATCATGAGGAGCAGCAACAGCACTGTACCCAGTCAATACACCCCTAGCCCCAGTACCAGTCTTATACCCAGCTCTAACCCCAGCCATTACACTGGTAGTCCTATTCAATACTCCACACCCTCCACCTTACCTTACACAAGCTCCAGCCCCAGCGGCTGTTTTAAGGACCTGCCCACCAGGAAACTGCCACTCCCCCTTGTGGCAGCCATGATGGTGCTTGCGGAGCTGTTTGGGTTTGTGTTACCGCTCAGTGCCATCAGTTACTGCTCTCTCCGGATCGCTCACTCACTGAGACAGAGACAGGACAGAGAGCACCACCACAACCACCGCTGCCCCTCGACCAGCCAGGCCCAACCCTCAGCCCAGACAGACAGAGAGCACCACCACAACCACCGCTGCCCCTCGACCAGCCAGGCCCAACCCTCAGCCCAGATTAACAGGCAGATGGACAAAGATAAGCGTCGCGCCCTGAGGATGGTTATGAGCTGCTCGGCTCTATTCTTGTTCTGTTTTGCTCCGTACCACATCAATTTCCTGTTGTACGTGATGGTGTCTCAGGATATAGTGTCCCACTGCCCCACGATGCTGGTGGTGCGTCATTTCCACCCTGTTTCGCTGTGTGTAGCCAGTCTTTCCTGCTGTCTGAACCCTTTGTTATATTACTTCCTCACTGCAGAGTTCAGACAGCACCTCTCCCAACGCACCTCCTCCCTCTCCTCCTCCATTAGAGGCCGGCTCATGAGCCTGGAAAGCACCTCCTCTTTTAGGGAGTAACAACTCCTGTAGGGAGCACTTTGTCTCCTTCTCCTCTCCTCAATCAATCAAATGTATTTACAAAGCCTTTTTTACATCAGCTGATATCTCAAAGTCCTGTACAGAAACCCAGCCTAAAACCCCAAACAGCAAGCAATGCAGGTGTAGAAGCACGGTGGCTAGGAAAAACTCCCTACAAAGGCCAGAACCCAGGAAGAAACCTAGAAAGGAACCAGGCTATGTGGGGTGGCCAGTCCTCTTCTGGCTGTGCCGGGTGGAGAGGAACCAGGCTCTGAGGGGTGGCCAGTCCTCTTCTGGCTGTGCCGGGTGGAGATTATAACTGAACATGGCCACGATGTTCAAATGTCCATAAATGACCAGCATGGTCAAATAATAATAATCACAGTAGTTGTCGAGGGTGCAGCAAGTCAGCACCTCAGGAGTAAATGTCAGTTGGCTTTTCATAGCCGATCATTCAGAGTATCTCTACCGCTCCTGCTGTCTCTAGAGAGTTGAAAACAGCAGGTCTGGGACAAGGTAGCACGTCCGGTGAACAGGTCAGGGTTCCATAGCCGCAGGCAGAACAGTTGAAACTGGAGCAGCAGCACAACCAGGTGGACAGCAAGGAGTCATCAGGCAAGGTAGTCCTGAGGCATGGTCCTAGGGAGAGAATTAGAGGGAGCATACGTAAATTCACACAGGGCACCTGAAAAGAGAAAAGAGAAATACTTAAGATATAACAAACTGACCCTAGCCCCCCGACACATAAACTAGTGCAGCATAAATACTGGAGGCTGAGACAGGAGGGGTCGGGAGACGATATCCACGGACAGGGCCAAACAGGCAGGATATTACCCCACCCACTTTGCCAAAGCACAGCCCCCACACCACGGGCGGCATGGTAGCTTAGTGGTTAGAGCGTTGGACTAGTAACCGAAAGGTTGCAAGTTCATATCCCCGAGCTGACAAAGTACAAATATGTCGTTCTGCCCCTGAACAGGCAGTTAACCCACTGTTCCTAGGCTGTCATTGAAAATAAGAATTTATTCTTAACTGACTTGCCTAGTTAAATAAAGGTAAAATAAAAAATATCAACAGACCACCAACTTATTACCCTGAGACAAGGCTGAGTATAGTCCATGAATATCTCCCCCACGGCACAACCTGAGACACGCCCTTTCTAGGGACGGCATGGAAGAGCACCAGCAAGCCAGTGACTTAGCCCCTGTAATAGGGTTAGAGGCAGAGAATCCCAATGGAAAGAGGGGAACTGGCCAGGCAGAGACAACAAGGGCGGTTCGTTGCTCCAGAGCCTTTCTGTTCACCTTCACACTCCTGGGCCAGACTACACTCAATCATAGGACCTACTGAAGAGATGAGTCTTCAGTAAATACTTAAAGGTCGAGACCGAGTCTGTGTCTCTCACATGGACAGGCAGACCATTTCATAAAATTGGAGCTCTATAGGAGAAAGCCCTGCCTCCAGCTGTTTGCTTAGAAATTCTAGGGACAATTAGGAGGCCTGCGTCTTGTGTCCGTAGCGTAGGTGTAGGGCAGGACCAAATCAGAGAGATAAGTAGGAGCAAGTCCATGTAATGCTTTGTATGTTAGCAGTAAAAGATTCTAGCAGCCGTATTTAGCACTAACTGAAGTTTATGTAGTGCTTTTTCCGGGAAGCCTCTCTTTTCCGGGAAGCCTCTCTCTCCTCCTCCTCTTGTCTCTCTCTCCTCCTCCTCTCTCTCTCTCTCTCTTCCTCCTCCTTTTACTCCTCCTCTCCTCCTCCTCTCTCCTCTCCTCCGGTCTCCTCTCTCTCCACCTCTCTCTATCATCCTCTTTCTCCTCCTCCCCTCCTCTCTCTTCTCCACTCCTCCTCTCTCCTCTCCCTCTCTCTCTCCTCTCTCCTCTTCCTCCTCCTATCCTCTCTCCTCCTCCTCTCCTTTCGTCCTCTCCTCTCTCTCTCATCTCCTCTCCTCTCTTCTCCTCCTCCTCATCCTTCTACTCCTTTCCTCTCTTCCTGTCCTCTATTATCTCCTCCTCTGCTCTCCTCCTCATTCTACTCCGCTTCTCCTCTCTCATCCTCTCCTCATCTCCTCTGCTCTCTCCTCCTCTCCTTTCTCGCCTCTCCTCTCATACTTTCTCCTCCTCATCCTCCTTTCCTCTTCCTCTTCCATTTCCTCCTCATCTCCTCCGTAGACAGATAAAGACTCTTACACAACAGAACACACCCCCCCCCCACTCTGGAGGGACAGAGAGACACTGAACTTTGACCCTGAACATGTGATATGTAGCCAGCTATGTTACTGTAAGATAAACTGATGCTGTTTGAAGGGGACTCTTATAAGCTAAATGTGCTAAAACGGTATGATGCAGAGAAAGCCTGGGTCATTGTATGCATCAGCTGCTGTTAGATCATGTTGTAAATTATGTAAATAAAAAGCAGCTTGTTGCTATATCAGACTGACTACTGGGTTTAATACTGCTTGTTCACATGAAGTAAAGGATGTCTGTGCTTCTCAAAGATAGTCTTCAATGCTTTAGAGAGAGGCTACTGTAGAGTCTGAGCTGCTGAGGAAGTGGGGCGCTGATGGGGTAAGAGTTGGAGTGTGATGCTAAACCACACAGGAGCTGAAGCAAAGATATGGAACACACACACACACACACACACACACACACACACACACACACACACACACACACACACACACACACACACACACACACACACACACACACACACACACACACACACACACACACACACACACACACACACACACACACATTGCAGCTGGAGTCTCGTACTGTGTGAGTCTGGTTGCCAGGTGCTGGGGTAGGTTGGCAGTTTAACAGTTGAACTGTTACCAACTGTTACCACATGGTCATTCTCCTGTGGCTCCTGCAGTTGCACTCCAATCTCACGGTAGGGTCTGAAACACATCCTGATGTCCTTTAAAGGGCACTGCTTTGACCATGGTCAATATGGTTCTACATAGGGCTCCACACAGGGCTCTACCTAGGCCTCTACATAGGCCTCTAACCTAGGGTTCTACCTAGGGCTCTACCTAGGCCTCTACATAGGCCTCTACATTGGGCTCTACCTAGGCCTCTACCTAGGGCTCTACCTAGAGCTCTACATTGGGCTCTACCTTGGTTTCTACCTATGGCTCTACCTAGGGCTCTACATTGGGCTCTACCTAGAGCTCTACATTGGGCTCTACCTTGGGTTCTACCTATGGCTCTACCTAGGGCTCTACATTGGGCTCTACCTAGGGCTCTACATTGGGCTTTACATTGGGCTCTACCTAGGGCTCTACATTGGGCTCTACCTAGGGCTCTACCTAGGGCTCTACATTGGGCTCTACATGACTCGTTTGTCTTGATGACTCCTTTGCTCATTCACCCTCTGAATGACACACATACAAAGTCTATGTCTGAAATGTCTCAAGACTTAAAAATCCGTCTTTAACCTGTCTCCTCCCCTTCATCTACACTGATTGAAGTGGATTTAACAAGTGACATCAATAAGGGATCATAGCTTTCACCTGGATTCACCTGGTCAGTCTATGACATGGAAAGAGCATGTTTTCTTTGTATACTCAGGAAATAGGGCTCTGGATAACAGTAGAGCTCTATATAGGGAATAGGCTCTGGCTAACAGTAGTGCACTATATAGGGAATAGGCTCTGGCTAACAGTAGTGCACTATATAGGGAATAGGGCTCTGGCTAACAGTAGTGCACTATATAGGGAATAGGGCTCTGGCTAACAGTAGAGCTCTATATAGGGAATAGGCTCTGGCTAACAGTAGAGCTCTATATAGGGAATAGGGCTCTGGCTAACAGTAGTGCACTATATAGGGAATAGGCTCTGTCTAACAGTAGTGCACTATATAGGGAATAGGGCTCTGGCTAACAGTAGTGCACTATATAGGGAATAGGCTCTGGCTAACAGTAGTGCACTATATATAGGGAATAGGGCTCTGGCTAACAGTTGTGCACTATATAGGGAATAGGGCTCTGGCTAACAGTAGAGCTCTATATAGGGAATAGGGCTCTGGCTAACAGTAGGGCACTATATAGGGAATAGGGCTCTGGCTAACAGTAGTGCACTATATAGGGAATAGGCTCTGGCTAACAGTAGTGCACTATATAGGGAATAGGCTCTGGCTAACAGTTGTGCACTATATAGGGAATAGGGCTCTGGCTAACAGTAGTTCACTATATAGGGAATAGGGCTCTGGCTAACAGTAGAGCTCTATATAGGGAATAGGCTCTGGCTAACAGTAGAGCTCTATATAGGGAATAGGGCTCTGGCTAACAGTAGTGCACTATATAGGGAATAGGCTCTGTCTAACAGTAGTGCACTATATAGGGAATAGGGCTCTGGCTAACAGTAGTGCACTATATAGGGAATAGGCTCTGGCTAACAGTAGTGCACTATATATAGGGAATAGGCTCTGGCTAACAGTAGTGCACTATATAGGGAATAGGGCTCTGGCTAACAGTTGTGCACTATATAGGGAATAGGGCTCTGGCTAACAGTTGTGCACTATATAGGGAATAGGGCTCTGGCTAACAGTAGAGCTCTATATAGGGAATAGGGCTCTGGCTAACAGTAGAGCTCTATATAGGGAATAGGGCTCTGGCTAACAGTAGAGCTCTATATAGGGAATAGGCTCTGGCTAACAGTAGAGCTCTATATAGGGAATAGGGCTCTGGCTAACAGTAGTGCACTATATAGGGAATAGGCTCTGGCTAACAGTAGTGCACTATATAGGGAATAGGCTCTGGCTAACAGTAGTGCACTATATAGGGAATAGGGCTCTGGCTAACAGTAGTGCACTATATAGGGAATAGGGCTCTGGCTAACAGTAGTGCACTATATAGGGAATAGGGCCCTGGCTAAGAGTAGTGCACTATACAGGGAATAGGGCTCTGGCTAACAGTAGTGCACTATATAGGGAATAGGCTCTGGCTAACAGTTGTGCACTATATAGGGAATAGGGCTCTGGCTAACAGTAGTGCACTATATAGGGAATAGGGCTCTGGCTAACAGTAGTGCACTATATAGGGAATAGGCTCTGGCTAACAGTAGAGCACTATATAGGGAATAGAGCTCTGGCTAACAGTAGTGATCTATATAGGGAATAGGGCTCTAACTAACAGTAGTGTTCTATATAGGGAACAGGGCTCTGGCTAACAGTAGTGCACTCAAACATTTCAGGTCATTTCAGGCCTTCAAACAGCAGGTGCATGGAAGCACCCCAGAGAACATGTGACAGAGGAAGTAACAGCAGCACAGTGTACATACTGTACAGCCAACACCCACACATCAGGAACTAGCAGAGTCCTCCACACCGAGACCAGAACAGTAGTCTAATGTTATAGAAGAGGGGACAAGAACAGTAGTCTAGTGTTATAGTAGAGAGGACCAGAACAGTAGTCTGTTATAGAAGAGAGGACCAGAACAGTAGTCTGTTATAGAAGAGAGGACCAGAACAGTAGTCTAATGTTATAGAAGAGGGGACAAGAACAGTAGTCTAGTGTTATAGTAGAGAGGACCAGAACAGTAGTCTGTTATAGAAGAGAGGACCAGAACAGTAGTCTGTTATAGAAGAGAGGACCAGAACAGTAGTCTAATATTATAGAAGAGAGGACCAGAACAGTAGTCTGTTATAGAAGAGAGGACCAGAACAGTAGTCTGTTATAGAAGAGAGGACCAGAACAGTAGTCTAATGTTATAGTAGAGAGGACCAGAACAGTAGTCTGTTATAGAAGAGAGGACCAGAACAGTGGTCTGTTATAGAAGAGAGGACCAGAACAGTAGTCTGTTATAGAAGAGAGGAACAGAACAGTAGTCTGTTAAAGTAGAGAGGAACAGAACAGTGGTCTGATATAGAAGAGAGGACCAGAACAGTAGTCTGGTATAGATGAGAGGACCAGAACAGTAGTCTGTTATATAAGAGAGGACCAGAACTATGGTCTGGTATAGAAGAGAGGACCAGAAGAGAAGTCTAATGTTATATTAGAGAGGACCAGAACAGTAGTCTGTTATAGAAGAGAGGACCAGAACAGAAGTCAAATATTATAGTAGAGAGGACCAGAACAGAAGTCAAATGTTATAGAAGAGAGGACCAGATCAGTAGATGAATGTTATAGAAGAGAGGACCAGAACAGTAGTCTGGTATAGAAGAGAGGACCAGAACAGTAGTCTGGTATAGATGAGAGGACCAGAACAGTAGTCTGTTATATAAGAGAGGACCAGAACTATGGTCTGGTATAGAAGAGAGGACCAGAACAGTAGTCTGTTATAGAAGAGAGGACCAGAATAATGGTCTGGTATAGAAGAGAGGACCAGAACAATGGTCTGGTATAGAAGAGAGGACCAGAACAGTAGTCTGTTATAGAAGAGAGGACCAGAACAGTAGTCTGTTATAGAAGAGAGGACCAGAACAGTAGTCTAATATTATAGAAGAGAGGACCAGAACAGTAGTCTGTTATAGAAGAGAGGACCAGAACAGTAGTCTGTTATAGAAGAGAGGACCAGAACAGTAGTCTAATGTTATAGTAGAGAGGACCAGAACAGTAGTCTGTTATAGAAGAGAGGACCAGAACAGTGGTCTGTTATAGAAGAGAGGACCAGAACAGTAGTCTGTTATAGAAGAGATGACCAGAATAATGGTCTGGTATAGAAGAGAGGACCAGAGCAGTAGATGAATGTTATAGAAGAGAGGACCAGAACAGTAGATGAATGTTATTGAAGAGAGGACCAGAACAGTAGTCTGTTATAGAAGAGAGGACCAGAACAGTAGTCTAATGTTATAGTAGAGAGGACCAGAACAGTAGTCTAACGTTCTAGTAGAGAGGACCAGAACAGTAGTCTATTATAGATGAGAGGACCAGAACTGTAGTCTGTTATAGAAGAGAGGACCAGAACAGTAGTCTGTTATAGAAGAGAGGACCAGAACAGTGGTCTGTTATAGAAGAGAGGACAAAACAGTAGTCTGTTATGGAAGAGAGGACCAGAACAATGGTCTGGTATAGAAGAGAGGACCAGAACAGTAGTCTGTTATAGAAGAGAGAACCAGAACATTAGTCTGTTATAGAAGAGAGGACCAGAACAGTAGTCTGTTATAGAAGAGAGGACCAGAACAGTAGTCTAATGTTATATTAGAGAGGACCAGAACAGTCGTCTGATGTAGAAGAGAGGACCAGAACAGTAGTCTGTTATAGAAGAGAGGACCAGAACAGTCGTCTGATGTAGAAGAGAGGACCAGAACAGTAGTCTGTTATAGAAGAGAGGACCAGAACAGTAGTCTAATGTTATAGAAGAGAGGACCAGAACAGTCGTCTGGTGTAGAAGAGAGGACCAGAACAGTAGTCTAATGTTATAGTAGAGAGGACCAGAACAGTAGTCTGTTATAGAAGAGAGGACCAGAACAGTAGTCTGTTAAAGAAGAGAGGACCAGAACAGTAGTCTAATGTTATAGTAGAGAGGACCAGAACAGTGGTCTGTTATAGAAGAGAGGACCAGAACAGTAGTCTGTTATAGAAGAGAGGACCAGAACAGTAGTCTGTTATAGAAGAGAGAACCAGAACATTAGTCTGTTATAGAAGAGAGGACCAGAACAGTAGTCTGTTATAGAAGAGAGGACCAGAACAGTAGTCTAATGTTATATTAGAGAGGACCAGAACAGTAGTCTGTTAAAGAAGAGAGGACCAGAACAGTAGTCTAATGTTATAGTAGAGAGGACCAGAACAGTGGTCTGTTATAGAAGAGAGGACCAGAACAGTAGTCTGTTATAGAAGAGAGGACCAGAACAGTAGTCTGTTATAGAAGAGAGGACAAGAACAATGGTCTGGTATAGAAGAGAGGACCAAACAGTAGTCTAACGTTCTACTAGAGAGGACCAGAACAGAAGTCTAATGTTATAGTAGAGAGGACTAGAACAGTAGTCTGTTATAGAAGAGAGGACCAGAACAGTAGTATGTTATAGAAGAGAGGACCAGAACAGTAGTCTGTTATAGAAGAGAGGACCAGAACAGTAGTCTGTTATAGAAGAGAGGACCAGAACAGTAGTCTGTTATAGAAGAGAGGACCAGAACAGTAGTCTGATATAGAAGAGAGGACCAGAACAATAGATTAATGTTCTAGAAGAGAGGACCAGAACAGTAGTCTGTTATAGAAGAGAGGACCAGAACAGTAGTCTGTTATAGAAGAGAGGACCAGAACAATGGTCTGGTATAGAAGAGAGGATGAGAACAGTAGTCTGTTATAGAAGAGAGGACCAGAACAGTAGTCTAATGTTATAGAAGAGAGGACCAGAACAATGGTCTGGTATAGAAGAGAGGACCAGAACAGTAGTCTGTTATAGAAGAGAGGACCAGAACAGTAGTCTGTTATAGAAGAGAGGACCAGAACAGTAGATGAATATTCTTGACGAGAGGACCAGAACAGTAGTCTGTTAAAGAAGAGAGGACCAGAACAGTAGTCTGATATAGAAGAGAGGACCAGAACAGTAGTCTAATGTTATAGAAGAGAGGACCAGAACAATGGTCTGGTATAGAAGAGAGGACCAGAGCAGTAGTCGGTTATAGAAGAGAGGACCAGATCAGTAGTCTAATGTTATAGTAGAGAGGACCAGAACAGTAGTCTGTTATAGAAGAGAGGACCAGAACAGTAGTCTGATATAGAAGAGAGGACCAGAACAGTAGTCTAATGTTATAGTAGAGAGGACCAGAACAGTAGTCTGATATAGTAGAGAGGACCAGAACAGTAGTCTGTTATAGAAGAGAGGACCAGAACAGTAGTCTGATATAGTAGAGAGGACCAGAACAGTAGTCTGTTATAGAAGAGAGGACCAGAACAATAGATTAATGTTCTAGAAGAGAGGACCAGAACAGCAGTCTGATATAGAAGAGAGGACCAGAACAGTAGTCTGATATAGTAGAGAGGACCAGAACAGTGGTCTGTTATAGAAGAGAGGACCAGAACAGTAGTCTGTTATAGAAGAGAGGACCAGAACAGTGGTCTGTTATAGAAGAGAGGACCAGAACAGTAGTCTGTTATAGAAGAGAGGACCAGAACAGTAGTCTGTTATAGAAGAGAGGACCAGAACAGTAGTCTGTTATAGAAGAGAGGACCAGAACAATGGTCTGGTATAGAAGAGAGGATGAGAACAGTAGTCTGTTATAGAAGAGAGGACCAGAACAGTAGTCTGTTATAGAAGAGAGGACCAGAACAGTAGTCTGTTATAGAAGAGAGGACCAGAACAGTAGTCTAATGTTATAGAAGAGAGGACCAGAACAATGGTCTGGTATAGAAGAGAGGATGAGAACAGTAGTCTGGTATAGAAGAGAGGACCAGAACAGTAGTCTGTTATAGAAGAGAGGACCAGAACAGTAGATGAATATTCTTGACGAGAGGACCAGAACAGTCTGTTATAGATGAGAGGACCAGAACAGTAGTCTGATATAGAAGAGAGGACCAGAACAGTAGTCTAATGTTATAGAAGAGAGGACCAGAACAATGGTCTGGTATAGAAGAGAGGACCAGAGCAGTAGTCGGTTATAGAAGAGAGGACCAGATCAGTAGTCTAATGTTATAGTAGAGAGGACCAGAACAGTAGTCTGTTATAGAAGAGAGGACCAGAACAGTAGTCTGATATAGAAGAGAGGACCAGAACCGTAGTCTAATGTTATAGTAGAGAGGACCAGAACAGTGGTCTGTTATAGAAGAGAGGACCAGAACAGTAGTCTGATATAGTAGAGAGGACCAGAACAGTAGTCTGTTATAGAAGAGAGGACCAGAACAGTGGTCTGTTATAGAAGAGAGGACCAGAACAGCAGTCTGATATAGAAGAGAGGACCAGAACAGTAGTCTGATATAGTAGAGAGGACCAGAACAGTAGTCTGATATAGAAGAGAGGACCAGAACAGTAGTCTGATATAGAAGAGAGGACCAGAACAGAAGTCTAATGTTATAGTAGAGAGGACTAGAACAGTAGTCTGTTATAGAAGAGAGGACCAGAACAGTAGTCTGTTATAGAAGAGAGGACCAGAACAGTAGTCTGTTATAGAAGAGAGGACCAGAACAGTAGTATGTTATAGAAGAGAGGACCAGAACAGTCGTCTGATGTAGAAGAGAGGACCAGAACAGTAGTCTGTTATAGAAGAGAGGACTAGAACAGTAGTCTGTTATAGAAGAGAGGACCAGAACAGTAGTCTGTTATAGAAGAGAGGACTAGAACAGTAGTCTGTTATAGAAGAGAGGACCAGAACAGTAGTATGTTATAGAAGAGAGGACCAGAACAGTCGTCTGATGTAGAAGAGAGGACCAGAACAGTAGTCTAATGGTATAGAAGAGAGGACCAGAACAGTAGTCTGTTATAGAAGAGAGGACCAGAACAATAGTCTGGTATAGAAGAGAGGACCAGAGCAGTAGTCTGTTATAGAAGAGAGGACCAGAACAGTAGATGAATGTTATTGAAGAGAGGACCAGATCAGTAGTCTAATGTTATAGTAGAGAGGACCAGAACAGTAGTCTGTTATAGAAGAGAGGACCAGAACAGTAGTCTGATATAGTAGAGAGGACCAGAACAGTAGTCTGTTATAGAAGAGAGGACCAGAACAGTAGTCTGATATAGTAGAGAGGACTAGAACAGTGGTATGTTATAGAAGAGAGGACCAGAACAGAAGTCTGATATAGAAGAGAGGACCAGAACAGTAGTCTAATGTTATAGTAGAGAGGACCAGAACAGTAGTCTGTTATAGAAGCGAGGACCAGAACAATGGTCTGGTATAGAAGAGAGGACCAGAACAGTAGTCTGTTATAGAAGAGAGGACCAGAACAGTAGTCTGTTATAGAAGAGAGGACCAGAACAGTAGTCTGTTATAGAAGAGAGGACCAGAACAGTAGTCTAATGTTATAGTAGAGAGGACCAGAACAGTAGTCTGTTATAGAAGCGAGGACCAGAACAATGGTCTGGTATAGAAGAGAGGACCAGAACAGTAGTCTGTTATAGAAGAGAGGACAGGAACAGTAGTCTGTTATAGTAGAGAGGACCAGAACAGTAGTCTGTTATAGAAGCGAGGACCAGAACAATGGTCTGTTATAGAAGAGAGGACCAGATCAGTAGTCTAATGTTATAGAAGAGAGGACCAGAACAGTAGTCTAATGTTATAGAAGAGAGGACCAGAACAGTAGTCTGTTATAGAAGAGAGGACCAGAACAGTAGTCTAATGTTATAGAAGAGAGGACCAGAACAGTAGTCTGTTATAGAAGAGAGGACCAGAACAGTAGTCTGTTATAGAAGAGAGGACCAGAACAGTAGTCTAATGTTATAGAAGAGAGGACCAGAACAGTAGTCTAATGTTATAGAAGAGAGGACCAGAACAGTAGTCTGTTATAGAAGAGAGGACCAGAACAATGGTCTGGTATAGAAGAGAGGATGAGAACAGTAGTCTGTTATAGAAGAGAGGACCAGAACAGTAGTCTGTTATAGTAGAGAGGACCAGAACAATAGTCTGTTATAGAAGAGAGGACCAGAACAGTAGTCTGTTATAGAAGAGAGGACCAGAACAATGGTCTGGTATAGAAGAGAGGATGAGAACAGTAGTCTGTTATAGAAGAGAGGACCAGAACAGTAGTCTGATTTAGAAGAGAGGACCAGAACAGTAGTCTGTTAAAGAAGAGAGGACCAGAACAGTCTGTTATAGATGAGAGGACCAGAACAGTAGTCTGTTATAGAAGAGAGGACCAGAACAGTAGTCTGTTAAAGAAGAGAGGACCAGAACAGTAGTCTGATATAGTAGAGAGGACCAGAACAGTAGTCTATTATAGATGAGAGGACCAGAACTGTAGTCTGTTATAGAAGAGAGGACCAGAACAGTAGTCTGTTATAGAAGAGAGGACCAGAACAGTAGTCTAATGTTATAGTAGAGAGGACCAGAACAGTAGTCTGATATAGAAGAGAGGACCAGAACAGTAGTCTGTTATAGAAGCGAGGACCAGAACAGTAGATGAATGTTCTTGAAGAGAGGACCAGAACAGTAGTCTAATGTTATAGTAGAGAGGACCAGAACAGTGGTCTGTTATAGAAGAGAGGACCAGAACAGTAGTCTGTTATAGAAGAGTGGACCAGAACAGTCTGTTATAGAAGAGAGGACCAGAACAGTAGTCTGTTATAGAACAGAGGACCAGAACAGTAGTCTGTTATAGAAGAGAGGACCAGAACAGTAGTCTGTTATAGAAGAGAGGACCAGAACAATGGTCTGGTATAGAAGAGAGGATGAGAACAGTAGTCTGTTATAGAAGAGAGGACCAGAACAGTAGTCTGTTAAAGAAGAGAGGACCAGAACAGTAGTCTGATATAGTAGAGAGGACCAGAACAGTAGTCTATTATAGATGAGAGGACCAGAACTGTAGTCTGTTATAGAATAGAGGACCAGAACAGCAGTCTGATATAGAAGAGAGGACCAGAACAGTAGTCTGTTATAGAACAGAGGACCAGAACAGCAGTCTGATATAGAAGAGAGGACCAGAACAGTAGTCTGGTGTTATAGAAGAGAGGACCAGAACAGTAGTCTATTATAGAAGAGAGGACCAGAACAGTAGTCTGTTAGAGAAGAGAGGACCAGAACAGTAGTCTAATGTTATAGTAGAGAGGACCAGAACAGTAGTATGTTATAGAAGAGAGGACCAGAACAGTAGTCTGTTAGAGAAGAGAGGACCAGAACAGTAGTCTGTTATAGAAGAGAGGACCAGAACAGTAGTCTAATGTTATAGAAGAGAGGACCAGAACAGTAGTCTAATGTTATAGAAGAGAGGACCAGAACAGTAGTCTGTTATAGAAGAGAGGACCAGAACAGTAGTCTGTTATAGAAGCGAGGACCAGAACAATGGTCTGGTATAGAAGAGAGGACCAGAACAGTAGTCTAATGTTATAGTAGAGAGGACCAGAACAGTAGTCTGTTATAGAAGAGAGGACCAGAACAGCAGTCTGTTATAGAAGAGAGGACCAGAACAGTAGTCTGTTATAGAAGAGAGGACCAGAACAGTAGTCTAATGTTATAGAAGAGAGGACCAGAACAGTAGTCTGTTATAGAAGCGAGGACCAGAACAATGGTCTGGTATAGAAGAGAGGACCAGAACAATGATCTGGTATAGAAGAGAGGACCAGAACAGTAGTCTAATGTTATAGTAGAGAGAACCAGAACAGTAGTCTGTTAAAGAAGAGGGGATCAGAACAGTAGTCTGTTATAGAAGAGAGGACCAGAACAGCAGTCTGTTATAGAAGAGAGGACCAGAACAGTAGTCTGTTATAGAAGAGAGGACCAGAACAGTAGTCTGTTATAGAAGAGAGGACCAGAACAGTAGTCTGTTAAAGAAGAGGGGATCAGAACAGTAGTCTTTTACAGAAGAGAGGACCAGAACAGCAGTCTGTTATAGAAGAGAGGACCAGAACAGTAGTCTGTTATAGAAGAGAGGACCAGAACAGTAGTCTGTTATAGAAGAGAGGACCAGAACAATGGTCTGGTATAGAAGAGAGGATGAGAACAGTAGTCTGTTATAGAAGAGAGGACCAGAACAGTAGTCTGATTTAGAAGAGAGGACCAGAACAGTAGTCTGTTAAAGAAGAGAGGACCAGAACAGTCTGTTATAGATGAGAGGACCAGAACAGTCTGTTATAGATGAGAGGACCAGAACAGTAGTCTGTTATAGAAGAGAGGACCAGAACAGTAGTCTGTTAAAGAAGAGAGGACCAGAACAGTAGTCTGATATAGTAGAGAGGACCAGAACAGTAGTCTATTATAGATGAGAGGACCAGAACTGTAGTCTGTTATAGAAGAGAGGACCAGAACAGTAGTCTGTTATAGAAGAGAGGACCAGAACAGTCTGTTATAGATGAGAGGACCAGAACAGTAGTCTGATATAGAAGAGAGGACCAGAACAGTAGTCTGATATAGAAGAGAGGACCAGAACAGTAGTCTGATGTTATAGTAGAGAGGACCAGAACAGTAGTCTGATATAGAAGAGAGGACCAGAACAGTAGTCTAATGTTATAGTAGAGAGGACCAGAACAGTAGTCTGTTATAGAAGAGAGGACCAGAACAATGGTCTGGTATAGAAGAGAGGATGAGAACAGTAGTCTGTTATAGAAGAGAGGACCAGAACAGTAGTCTGATTTAGAAGAGAGGACCAGAACAGTAGTCTGTTAAAGAAGAGAGGACCAGAACAGTCTGTTATAGATGAGAGGACCAGAACAGTAGTCTGTTATAGAAGAGAGGACCAGAACAGTAGTCTGTTAAAGAAGAGAGGACCAGAACAGTAGTCTGATATAGTAGAGAGGACCAGAACAGTAGTCTATTATAGATGAGAGGACCAGAACTGTAGTCTGTTATAGAAGAGAGGACCAGAACAGTAGTCTGTTATAGAAGAGAGGACCAGAACAGTAGTCTAATGTTATAGTAGAGAGGACCAGAACAGTAGTCTGATATAGAAGAGAGGACCAGAACAGTAGTCTGTTATAGAAGCGAGGACCAGAACAGTAGATGAATGTTCTTGACGAGAGGACCAGAACAGTAGTCTAATGTTATAGTAGAGAGGACCAGAACAGTGGTCTGTTATAGAAGAGAGGACCAGAACAGTAGTCTGTTATAGAAGAGTGGACCAGAACAGTCTGTTATAGAAGAGAGGACCAGAACAGTAGTCTGTTATAGAACAGAGGACCAGAACAGTAGTCTGTTATAGAAGAGAGGACCAGAACAGTAGTCTGTTATAGAAGAGAGGACCAGAACAATGGTCTGGTATAGAAGAGAGGATGAGAACAGTAGTCTGTTATAGAAGAGAGGACCAGAACAGTAGTCTGTTAAAGAAGAGAGGACCAGAACAGTAGTCTGATATAGTAGAGAGGACCAGAACAGTAGTCTATTATAGATGAGAGGACCAGAACTGTAGTCTGTTATAGAACAGAGGACCAGAACAGCAGTCTGATATAGAAGAGAGGACCAGAACAGTAGTCTGTTATAGAACAGAGGACCAGAACAGCAGTCTGATATAGAAGAGAGGACCAGAACAGTAGTCTGGTGTTATAGAAGAGAGGACCAGAACAGTAGTCTATTATAGAAGAGAGGACCAGAACAGTAGTCTGTTAGAGAAGAGAGGACCAGAACAGTAGTCTAATGTTATAGTAGAGAGGACCAGAACAGTAGTCTGTTATAGAAGAGAGGACCAGAACAGTAGTCTGTTAGAGAAGAGAGGACCAGAACAGTAGTCTGTTATAGAAGAGAGGACCAGAACAGTAGTCTAATGTTATAGAAGAGAGGACCAGAACAGTAGTCTAATGTTATAGAAGAGAGGACCAGAACAGTAGTCTGTTATAGAAGAGAGGACCAGAACAGTAGTCTGTTATAGAACAGTAGTCTGTTAAGCGACCAGACCAGAACAATGGTCTGGTATAGAAGAGAGGACCAGAACAGTAGTCTAATGTTATAGTAGAGAGGACCAGAACAGTAGTCTGTTATAGAAGAGAGGACCAGAACAGCAGTCTGTTATAGAAGAGAGGACCAGAACAGTAGTCTGTTATAGAAGAGAGGACCAGAACAGTAGTCTAATGTTATAGAAGAGAGGACCAGAACAGTAGTCTGTTATAGAAGCGAGGACCAGAACAATGGTCTGGTATAGAAGAGAGGACCAGAACAATGATCTGGTTATAGAAGAGAGGACCAGAACAGTAGTCTAATGTTATAGTAGAGAGAACCAGAACAGTAGTCTGTTAAAGAAGAGGGGATCAGAACAGTAGTCTGTTATAGAAGAGAGGACCAGAACAGCAGTCTGTTATAGAAGAGAGGACCAGAACAGTAGTCTGTTATAGAAGAGAGGACCAGAACAGTAGTCTGTTATAGAAGAGAGGACCAGAACAGTAGTCTGTTAAAGAAGAGGGGATCAGAACAGTAGTCTTTTACAGAAGAGAGGACCAGAACAGCAGTCTGTTATAGAAGAGAGGACCAGAACAGTAGTCTGTTATAGAAGAGAGGACCAGAACAGTAGTCTGTTATAGAAGAGAGGACCAGAACAATGGTCTGGTATAGAAGAGAGGATGAGAACAGTAGTCTGTTATAGAAGAGAGGACCAGAACAGTAGTCTGATTTAGAAGAGAGGACCAGAACAGTAGTCTGTTAAAGAAGAGAGGACCAGAACAGTCTGTTATAGATGAGAGGACCAGAACAGTCTGTTATAGATGAGAGGACCAGAACAGTAGTCTGTTATAGAAGAGAGGACCAGAACAGTAGTCTGTTAAAGAAGAGAGGACCAGAACAGTAGTCTGATATAGTAGAGAGGACCAGAACAGTAGTCTATTATAGATGAGAGGACCAGAACTGTAGTCTGTTATAGAAGAGAGGACCAGAACAGTAGTCTGTTATAGAAGAGAGGACCAGAACAGTCTGTTATAGATGAGAGGACCAGAACAGTAGTCTGATATAGAAGAGAGGACCAGAACAGTAGTCTGATATAGAAGAGAGGACCAGAACAGTAGTCTGATGTTATAGTAGAGAGGACCAGAACAGTAGTCTGATATAGAAGAGAGGACCAGAACAATGGTCTGGTATAGAAGAGAGGACCAGAACAGTCGTCTGTTATAGAAGAGAGGACCAGAACAGTAGTCTAATGTTATAGTAGAGAGGACCAGAACAGTAGTCTGTTATAGAATAGAGGACCAGAACAATGGTCTGGTATAGAAGAGAGGACCAGAACAGTCGTCTGTTATAGAAGAGAGGACCAGAACAGTAGTCTAATGTTATAGTAGAGAGGACCAGAACAGTAGTCTGTTAAAGAAGAGGGGATCAGAACAGTAGTCTTTTACAGAAGAGAGGACCAGAACAGTAGTCTATTACAGAAGAGAGGACCAGAACAGTAGTCTTTTACAGAAGAGAGGACCAGAACAGTAGTCTTTTACAGAAGAGAGGACCAGAACAGCAGTTTAACGTTCTAGTAGAGAGGACCAGAACAGTAGTCTGTTATAGAAGAGAGGACCAGAACAGTAGTCTGTTATAGAAGAGAGGACCAGAACAGTAGTCTGTTAAAGAAGAGAGGACCAGAACAGTCTGTTATAGATGAGAGGACCAGAACAGTAGTCTGTTAAAGAAGAGAGGACCAGAACAGTAGTCTGATATAGTAGAGAGGACCAGAACAGTAGTCTGTTATAGATGAGAGGACCAGAACTGTAGTCTGTTATAGAAGAGAGGACCAGAACAGTAGTCTATTATAGATGAGAGGACCAGAACTGTAGTCTGTTATAGAAGAGAGGACCAGAACAGTAGTCTGTTATAGAAGAGAGGACCAGAACAGTCTGTTATAGATGAGAGGACCAGAACAGTAGTCTGTTATAGAATAGAGGACCAGAACAATGGTCTGGTATAGAAGAGAGGACCAGAACAGTAGTCTGTTATAGAAGCGAGGACCAGAACAGTAGATGAATGTTCTTGACGAGAGGACCAGAACAGTAGTCTGATATAGAAGAGAGGACCAGAACAGTAGTCTGATATAGAAGAGAGGACCAGAACAGTAGTCTGATATAGAAGAGAGGACCAGAACAGTAGTCTGATGTAGAAGAGAGGACCAGAACAGTAGTCTAATGTTATAGAAGAGAGGACCAGAACAGTAGTCTGTTATAGAAGAGAGGACCAGAACAGTGGTCTGTTATAGAAGAGAGGACCAGAACAGTCGTCTAATGTTATAGAAGAGAGGACCAGAACAGTAGTCTGTTATAGAAGAGAGGACCAGAACAGTAGTCTGTTATAGAAGAGAGGACCAGAGCAGTGGTCTGTTATAGAAGAGAGGACCATCACAGTAGTCTGTTATAGAACAGAGGACCAGAACAGGAGATGAATGTTATTGAAGAGAGGACCAGATCAGTAGTCTAATGTTATAGTAGAGAGGACCAGAACAGTGGTCTGATATAGAAGAGAGGACCAGAACAGTAGTCTAACGTTATAGTAGAGAGGACCAGAACAGTAGTCTGTTATAGAAGAGAGGACTAGAACAGTAGTCTGTTATAGAAGTGAACAAAAAAGGCAAACTGACATTTACTCCTGAGGTGCTGACTTGTTGCACCCTCAACAACTACTGTGATTATTATTATTTGACCCTGCTGGTCATTTATGAACATTTGAACATCTTGGCCATGTTCTGTTATAATCTCCTGCTGGTCATTTATGAACATTTGAACATCTTGGCCATGTTCTGTTATCTCCACCTGGCTCAGCCAGAAGAGGACTGGCAACCCCTCATAGCTTGGTTCCTCTCTAGGTTTCTTCCTAGGTTTTGGCCTTTCTAGGGAGTTTTTCCTAGCTACACCTGCATTGCTTGCTGTTTGTGGTTTTAGGCTGGGTTTCTGTACAGCACTTTGATATATCAGCTGATGTAAGAAGGGCTATATAAATACATTTGATTTTGATTTTGATTTGTTTTGGACTACAGGAAAAGGAGGACCGAGCACGCCCCCTTTCTCATCGACTGGGCTGTAGTGGAGCAGGTTGAGAGCTTCAAGTTCCTTGGTGTCCACATCACCAACAAACTAGAATGGTCCAAACACACCAAGACAGTTGTGAAGAGGGCACAACAAAGCCTATTCCCCCTCAGGAGACTGAAAAGATTTGGCATGGGTCTTCAGATCCTCAAAAAGTTCTACAGCTGCACCATCGAGAGCATCCTGACTGGTTGCATCACTGCCTGGTACGGCAATTGCTCGGCCTCTGACCGCAAGGCACTACAGAGGGTAGTGCGTACGGCCCAGTACATCACTGGGGCCAAGTTTCCTGCCATCCAGGATCTCTATACCTGGCGGTGTCAGAGGAAGGCCCTAAAAATTGTCAAAGACCCCTGCCACCCCAGTCATAGACTGTTCTCTCTACTACCGCATGGCAAGCGGTACCGGAGTGCCACGTCTAGGCTTCTAGAAGGCTTCTCAACAGTTTTTACCCCCAAGCCATAAGACTCCTGAACAAGTAATCAAATGGCTACCCGGACTATTTGCATTGTGTTCCCCCTCTATTTACGCTGCTGCTACTCTGTTCATCATATATAGTCACTTTAACCATATCTACATGTACATACCACCTCAATCAGCCTCACAACTTTTATAGCCTTGCTACTGTATATAGACTGTCTTTTTACTGTTGTTTTATTTTATTACTAACCTATTGTTCACCTAATACCTTTTTTGCACTATTGGTTAGAATCTGCAAGTAAGTTGTATTCAGCATTTCACTGTAACGTCTACACCTGTTGTATTCAGCATTTCACTGTAAGGTCTACTACACCTGTTGTATTCATCATTACCTAATTTGCCAATTGGTCTGGACCCTCTACTGACCCTCTACTGCCGACACGGAGCCCCGCCGATCCATCACGACTGGTCCGCCGACATAATCGTCCGAGGGGGTTTCAACAGGCTTTTCCGCTGCGACATCGCCAAAGATCCATCTGCTGGCCAAGGCCCGCGAGCTTTCTGAATCGCTGTATCTCCAGCTCACCGCATGAAGAGGAATAAATAAACAGACTCACCCCATCGCGACGTCCCCCAAAGGTTAACTCTCTAGCCCTCGCTATCTCCCTGCTTGCTAATTCGGCCTGCTAACGGCTAGCTTGTCAAGCTCCGGTCCGCTAACTGCTACCTTGTCTAGCTCGGGCCTACGAACTGTTAGCTTGTTAGCACAGGCCTGCTAACCGTCTGTACCACCGCGTCCCAATCACTCTCTGACCCCATTTACTTTCTATCTCTTTTTGATTTTTAATTTGTTTATACCTTCCGGAAACCTGCCTCACCCAATGTGATACGGAATCGCTATTACTTTTACTCTTATTTTTATTTTTATGACACACTCAAGAACCTCCAGACGCTAACCAGCTAACTAGCTACAAGCTAGTTAGTCATTGTTAGTTAAAAAAAAAAAAAAAAAAAAAAAACCTGGATAACTCGCCAGCCCCCCTGCCCATCCACCGCTGCCCCCTGGACACTGATCTCTTGGCTACATAGCTGACGCACGCTGGACTGTCCATTAATCACGGTACTCCTTTCTGCTTGTTTGTCTTACCTGTCGGCCCCGTTGCCTAGTCAACGCCATTTTACCTGCTGTTTGTTGTGCTAGCGGATTAGCCTCGCCTACTGTTTTTAGCTAGCTTTCCAAATTCAACATCTGTGATTACTGTATGCCTCGCTGTATGTCTCTCTCAGATGTCAATATGCCTTGTATACTGTTGTTCAGGTTAGTTATAATTGTTTTAGTTCACAATGGAGCCCCTAGACCCACTCTGCATACCCCTGTTACCTCCTTTGTCCCACCTCCCACACATGCGGTGACCTCACCCATTACAACCAGCATGTCCAGAGACAGGTTGTGTCTCATCATCACCCAGTGCCTGGGCTTACCTCCGCTGTACCCGCACCCCACCATACCCCTGTCTGTGCATTATGCCCTGAATATATTCTACCATGCCCAGAAACCTGCTCCTCTTATCCTCTGCCCCCAACGCTCTAGGCGACCAGTTTTGATAGCCTTTAGCCGCACCCTCATACTACTCCTTCTCTGTTCCGCGGGTGATGTGGAGGTAAACCCAGGCCCTGCATGTCCCCAGGTACCCTCATTTGTTGACTTCTGTGATCGAAAAAGCCTTGGTTTTATGCATGTCAACATCAGAAGCCTCCTCCCTAAGTTTGTTTTACTCACTGCTTTAGCACACTCTGCTAACCCTGATGTCCTTGCCGTGTCTGAATCCTGGCTCAGGAAGGCCACCAAAAATTCAGAGATTTCCATACCCAACTATAACATCTTCCGTCAAGATAGAACTACCAAAGGGGCGGAGTTGCAGTCTACTGCAGAGATAGCCTGCAAAGTAACGTCATACTTTCCAGGTCCATACCCAAACAGTTCGAACTACTAATTTTGAAAATTACCCTCTCCAGAAATAAGTCTCTCACTGTTGCCGCCTGCTACCGGCCACCCTCAGCTCCCAGCTGTGCCCTGGACACCATTTGTGAATTGATCGCCCCCATCTAGCTTCAGAGTTTGTTCTGTTAGGTGACCTAAACTGGGATATGCTTAACACCCCGGCAGTCCTACAATGTAAGCTAGATGCCCTCAATCTCACTCAAATCATCAAGGAACCCACCAGGTACAACCCTAACTCTGTAAACAAGGGCACCCTCATAGACGTCATCCTGACCAACTGGCCCTCCAAATACACCTCCGCTGTCTTCAACCAGGATCTCAGCGATCACTGCCTCATTGCCTGTATCCGCCACGGAGCCGCAGTCAAACGACCACCCCTCATCACTGTCAAACGCTCCCTAAAACACTTCTGTGAGCAGGCCTTTCTAATCGACCTGGCCCGGATATCCTGGAAGGACATTGACCTCATCCCGTCAGTTGAGGATGCCTGGTCATTCTTTAAAAGTAACTTCCTCACCATTTTAGATAAGCATGCTCCGTTCAAAAAATGCAGAACCAAGAACAGATACAGCCCTTGGTTCACTCCAGACCTGACTGCCCTCGACCAGCACAAAAACATCCTGTGGCGGACTGCAATAGCATCGAATAGCCCCGTGATATGCAACTGTTCAGGGAAGTCAGGAACCAATACACGCAGTCAGTCAGGAAAGCTAAGGCCAGCTTCTTCAGGCAGAAGTTTGCATCCTGTAGCTCCAACTCCAAAAGTTCTGGGACACTGTGAAGTCCATGGAGAACAAGAGTACCTCCTCCCAGCTGCCCACTGCACTGAGGCTAGGTAACACGGTCTCCACCGATAAATCCACGATTATCGAAAGCTTCAATAAGCACTTCTCAACGGCTGGCCATGCCTTCCGCCTGGCTACTCCAACCTCGGCCAACAGCTCCGCCCCCCGCAGCTCCTCGCCCAAGCCTCTCCAGGTTCTCCTTTACCCAAATCCAGATAGCAGATGTTCTGAAAGAGCTGCAAAACCTAGACCCGTACAAATCAGCTGGGCTTGACAATCTGGACCCTCTATTTCTGAAACTATCTGCCGCCATTGTCGCAACCCCTATTACCAGCCTGTTCAACCTCTCTTTCATATCGTCTGAGATCCCCAAGGATTGGAAAGCTGCCGCAGTCATCCCCCTCTTCAAAGGGGAGACACCCTGGACCCAAACTGCTATAGACCTATATCCATCCTGCCCTGCCTATCTAAGGTCTTGAAAGCCAAGTCAACAAACAGGTCACTGACCATCTCGAATCCCACCGTACCTTCTCCGCTGTGCAATCTGGTTTCCGAGCCGGTCACGGGTGCACCTCAGCCACGCTCAAGGTACTAAACGATATCATAACCGCTATCGATAAAAGACAGTACTGTGCAGCCGTCTTCATCGACCTCGCCAAGGCTTTCGACTCTGTCAATCACCATATTCTTATCGGCAGACTCAATAGCCTCGGTTTCTCGGATGACTGCCTTGCCTGGTTCACCAATTACTTTGCAGACAGAGTTCAGTGTGTCAAATCGGAGGGCATGCTGTCCGGTCCTCTGGCAGTCTCTATGGGGGTGCCACAGGGTTCAATTCTCGGGCCGACTCTTTTCTCTGTATATATCAATGATGTTGCTCTTGCTGCGGGCGATTCCCTGATCCACCTCTACGCAGACGACACCATTCTATATACTTTCGGCCCGTCATTGGACACTGTGCTATCTAACCTCCAAACGAGCTTCAATGCCATACAGCACTCCTTCCGTGGCCTCCAACTGCTCTTAAACGCGAGTAAAACCAAATGCATGCTTTTCAACCGATCGCTGCCTGCACCCGCATGCCCGACTAGCATCACCACCCTGGATGGTTCCGACCTTGAATATGTGGACATCTATAAGTACCTAGGTGTCTGGCTAGACTGCAAACTCTCCTTCCAGACTCACATCAAACATCTCCAATCGAAAATCAAATCAAGAGTCGGCTTTCTATTCCGCAACAAAGCCTCCTTCACTCACGCCGCCAAGCTTACCCTAGTAAAACTGACTATCCTACCGATCCTTGATTTCGGCGATGTCATCTACAAAATGGCTTCCAACACTCTACTCAGCAAACTGGATGCAGTCTATCATAGTGCCATCCGTTTTGTCACCAAAGCACCTTATACCACCCACCACTGCGACTTGTATGCTCTAGTCGGCTGGCCCTCGCTACATATTCGTCGCCAGACCCACTGGCTCCAGGTCATCTACAAGTCCATGCTAGGTAAAGCTCCCCCCTATCTCAGTTCACTGGTCACGATGGCAACACCCATCCGTAGCACACGCTCCAGCAGGTGTATCTCACTGATCATCCCTAAAGCCAACACCTCATTTGGCCGCCTTTCGTTCCAGTACTCTGCTGCCTGTGACTGGAACGAACTGCAAAAATCGCTGAAGTTATATCTCTACCTGTACATGACCATCTGATCATTTATCACCCCAGTGTTAATCTGCAAAATTGTATTATTCGCCTACCTCCTCATGCCTTTTGCACACATTGTATATAGACTGCCCATTTTTTTTCTACTGTGTTATTGACTTGTTAATTGTTTACTCCATGTGTAACTCTGTGTTGTCTGTTCACACTGCTATGCTTTATCTTGGCCAGGTCGCAGTTGCAAATGAGAACTTGTTCTCAACTAGCCTACCTGGTTAAATAAAGGTGAAATAAAAAAATAAAATAAAAAAAAATTTCACTGTGAGGTCTACTACACCTGTTGTATTCAGTATTTCACTGTAAGGTCTACTACACCTGTTGTATTCAGCATTTCACTGTAAGGTCTACTACACCTGTTGTATTCAGCATTTCACTGTATTCAGCATTTCAGGTCTACTACACCTGTTGTATTCAGCATTTCACTGTAAGGTCTACTACACCTGTTGTATTCAGTATTTCACTGTAAGGTCTACTACACCTGTTGTATTCAGCATTTCACTGTAAGGTCTACTACACCTGTATTGCATTTAGGTCTCTACACCTGTTGTATTCAGCATTTCACTGTAAGGTCTACTACACCTGTTGTATTCAGCATTTCACTGTAAGGTCTACTACACCTGTTGTATTCAGCATTTCACTGTGAGGTCTACTACACCTGTTGTATTCAGCATTTCACTGTGAGGTCTACTACACCTGTTGTATTCAGCATTTCACTGTAAGGTCTACTACACCTGTTGTATTCAGCATTTCACTGTAAGGTCTACTACACCTGTTGTATTCAGCATTTCACTGTGAGGTCTACACCTGTTGTATTCAGCATTTCACTGTGAGGTCTACTACACCTGTTGTATTCAGTATTTCACTGTAAGGTCTACTACACCTGTTGTATTCAGCATTTCACTGTGAGGTCTACTACACCTGTTGTATTCAGTATTTCACTGTAAGGTCTACTACACCTGTTGTATTCAGCATTTCACTGTAAGGTCTACCTACACCTGTTGTATTCAGCATTTCACTGTAAGGTCTACCTACACCTGTTGTATTCAGCATTTCACTGTAAGGTCTACTACACCTGTTGTATTCAGCATTTCACTGTGAGGTCTACTACACCTGTTGTATTCAGCATTTCACTGTAAGGTCTACTACATCTGTTGTATTCAGCATTTCACTGTAAGGTCTACTACACCTGTTGTATTCAGCATTTCACTGTGAGGTCTACTACACCTGTTGTATTCAGCATTTCACTGTAAGGTCTACTACACCTGTTGTATTCAGCATTTCACTGTAAGGTCTACTACATCTGTTGTATTCAGCATTTCACTGTAAGGTCTACTACACCTGTTGTATTCAGCATTTCACTGTGAGGTCTACTACACCTGTTGTATTCAGCATTTCACTGTGAGGTCTACTACACCTGTTGTAATTCAGCATTTCACTGTGAGGTCTACTACACCTGTTGTATTCAGCATTTCACTGTGAGGTCTACTACACCTGTTGTATTCAGCATTTCACTGTAAGGTCTACTACACCTGTTGTATTCAGCATTTCACTGTGAGGTCTACTACACCTGTTGTATTCATCATTTCACCTGTTGTATTGCAGGTCTACTACACCTGTTGTATTTCAGCATTTCACCTGTTGTATTCAGAGGTCTACTACACCTGTTGTATTCAGCATTTCACTGTGAGGTCTACTACACCTGTTGTATTCAGCATTTCACTGTGAGGTCTACTACACCTGTTGTATTCAGCATTTCACTGTAAGGTCTACTACACCTGTTGTATTCAGTATTTCACTGTGAGGTCTACTACACCTGTTGTATTCAGCATTTCACTGTAAGGTCTTACTACACCTGTTGTATTCAGCATTTCACTGTAACGTCTACACCTGTTGTATTTGGTGCACGTGACACATACACTTTGATTTGATTTGATAGTCTCTCTAATCTCTCTCTAATCTCTCTGGTCTCCCTCTATCCTCTCTAGTCTTTCTCTATTATCTCTAGTCTCTCTATTCTCTCTAATATCTAGACTGTCCAGTCTCTCTCTAGTCTCTCTAGTCTCTCTCTAGTCTCTCTAGTCTCTCTCTAGTCTCTCTCTATTATCTCTAGCCTCTCTAGACCAGGGCTTTCCAACCCTGTTCCCAGGAGATATACCCTCTGGGGGGGTAGCTTTCCAAGAGCATAGTTAGAGTTAAAACCTACAGGAGGGTAGCTCTCCAGGAACAAGGTTAGAGAGCCATCGTCAAACTCTCAGGCACAGGCAAGTTCTTAGGACTAGATAGGATGACAACACCCTCCACTTTGATCTCACTTTGTTCTGGTTGGTTCTGTGTGGAGCTTTAGAGACGGGGCGGAAGGTGGTGGTTAGAGTGTTGGGCCAATAACTGAAAGGTTGCTGGATCAAATCCCTGAGCTGACAAGGTCAAAATCTGTCATTTTGCCCCCTGAACAAGGCAGTTAACCCACTGTTCCCTGGTAGGCCGTTATTGTAAATAAACATTTGTTCTCAACTGACTTGCCTAAGTCAAATAAATATAAATATTAATAATTTATATTAAATATAAATGAAACGATGTAAACACTAGAAACCTCTCCTCCCTAAACATCTTACCTGTACAGAATCATCAAGCAACCAAACAGACTGTTAAACACAACTACAAGTTATCTTTACGCTGTCATGCACACACTATTTACATAGTCATACAGGTGT